>NC_065888.1:7277727-7580757 GCF_905147045.1 Nymphalis io
GGTACTGTTCTGTGTAAGAAACAGCGTAACAGGAAGATATCAAAACGACCATTATATAAGATCTGCAAGAACTGCAGATCTGAAACTAAACTAATATTCTGTAAGCTCAAGTAGTCACCCGTGTAATGTCAACAACCGACTTCTGATATACCTATTTTGATGCGAGTATTCTAGAATTGTTATGATTAATATTATGATTCATTTCCTCAAAACCTTTTTCCTTGAAAACCTCACTGCTTGCCAATCTAGTAATCCAGGCCAGTGTGAAGACATTGTTATATCTAGATTTGTACGGTTACAACTCAATAGATACTTCCGTGTCGGAATCATACTCGGTTACTATATCTAAGAATTCATATAAATAAAAAAGCTTTGTAAATTTCGAAGTTGTATGCATGAAACGTTAAAACTTATAGGAAACACCGAAACGGGTTTTGAGTTACTCGTAACTCAAAAACGATCGGTCGGTACAATAACGATTCGTTAAATGAACCGTGCAGTATTGTATTGTTTGATTGCGCAGGAAAAAATTAAACAAAAACTTTAGTAGGTATATAGTTATAAAGTTCTAAAAAGAAGTGGTATTATAATTATATCCTGGGACATTATTCACACACGGCCATCTGATCCTAAACTAAGCAGAACTTATATTATGGAAACCAGACAACTGATACTACTTTTACTACTACATACACTACTTTTCTTTTGTAAATACATACTTATATAGATAATTACACCCAGACTCAGGACAAACAGGCATGTTCATGCACACAAATGTCTGTTCTAGGTGGGAATCGAAACTACAACCTTCGGCGTGAAAGGCAAGTATCTACTAACCATGCTAACCGGCCTGTCATTATTCTACCTATTTAAAAAATATACATCGCAAACGTTAGCTTACAAGTGTGTTCGTTCCTTTAGCACAATTATATTTAATGAATATGTCTAAAACTTATCATCATCATCTAAAATGTATACAAAACCCGAGACCTTGCGCCTGAGTTTTTTGCTCTATCATTGTACATAGATACATATTGTGCGTCGATACTTATTGATCTGCGATAAAGTAGCAGCAATACTCAGAAACGATTCGAGTTCTTAATAATCAGTGTTACTTGCGAGACCTTGTTCGTTTTGTTTGCGTATTATTGCAGTCTGATAATGTTTACACGAGTAATTAATGCACTTACCAAATTTAGTTATTTTGATAAATATTTTTCCTTGGTGACAAGAAGCAAAGCAATTGTTGTAACTTTTTGTTAAGCGTAGTGGGTCAATAAGAAAGCAACAAAAGTGAATGCTATCTAATAATTGTTTTTTTTAATTATAATATGCTAGGCCGTTGCCTATGTATAAATTAATTTTCTGTGACGAGCAAGCGTCTGCCTAAATCTTATCTATCAAGTATCTATTTATGTCTATTGCATAAAAAGAACGTTGTACGATAAAAAAAGTCAATATCAAATTGAGCTCACGTGGAGTGGGTTCCGTATAATGAATAAGTATGTACCATGTTCTTTTAAGACCTACGAAGTAAAGTTGTACGAGTAATAAAAACGAGTATACGAGTAAGTTCTGTACAAAAAAACACATACAAGTAGTTGTGAGCACAATATTGAATGACCAACAATATAATTATAAGACCACAGGTTTCTTCTAGGTTTTCCTGTTATTTGTAAGTAAAGAATTATTTTCTGTATTTTTTTATCAAAATTTTAGACTCAGTATGATAAATTTTCATCGATTTACTTAAATCATTTTCAAATTATATATTTTCATATTTAGTATAAGAAAATACCCCTTAAAAGGGACCTTCATATTCACAATTTACTCTTGTCTATGTGTTTAGGGTACAGGAATAGTTTTATAAGTTATTAGGTTTAATATAATTGCAGTAATTAACAAGATACTAATAGAACTATTTATCTATTTCTTCTTCTTCTATCTCTCTAGGCGGGTATTTTGTGTCCAGATTATGGAAATTGAGATTCAATTCAACAGGGAATCGTTGTTAGCATTGTTGTGACCGTTACAGGCGATTATTCGATCTATCTGTTCTATTTTGATCAACTATCTTGTAATATGCAAATAATGTATAACATAAAATATCTATATCAAATAAACAAAATTGAAGAGTCTTTCTGTGATTTCAAATTGTTGCAAACTAAATTCCACGCTTGCGAAGCTGCGGGTTTTGCTAGTAATATAATATAAAAAATAAAATAAGTTATAGCCCTCTAAAAACAGACGGTGAGTGTGACAGTGTGACTTGAAGTTTTTAAATAAAGTTATTCAATTATTACAATATTCAAATACAGACTATGTAATACAAGAGATACTTTATAAGATGAAGGTTAACTGGGTAAAGCGATATATATGGTAAAGATTTACCAGGTACGATTACACATTACGAGGTCACATTGATAATTTTTATTTTCATAACTCATTATTTTACATTTGTATATAAAAAAATAACTACTCGTGTTTAATAATAATAATTAATAAAATACAAACAAAATGAAAATAGTCCATTTTTACAGTAATTTTAACAAGCTGGTTTAGATTATAATTAAATATCACTTTTATCTTGAATTGTCTTTAAGAGTTAAAGGTGTGATCATATTCTGCTGGATGCCTGAAAGAAAAAATAGCATTTTTGTAATTATCTATACGAATAACACATCATAATTATCTGAACGTGCTTATCAAAGGAAGTACCAAACCGATTTTTGATAAACGTTTTAGTAACTTCACATTGAGGATCAATAAGAAATGGAAGCAGTCAAACCAATCTGTCAAACTGAACTGGTACTAGCTACTGAGATGTACTCATCGTGTCTCATTATGTCATATTAAATGAGCAATTCTTGGATACATATTGCAGATGTATATATTTTTTGTTTGCCTCGGAAACGGCTCTAACGATTTTACTCAATCAAATAAAATAAACGATTTTACTCAAATAAACTCAATTTTTGTATTTAGATAAAGATTTTTTTTTAATTTTACATTTATCTCTAAAGGTCTGGAAGGTTCCTGTAAAAATGCAATTTTTCACAAAAAATAAACAAGTCAAACGAAGCTCAGTTGCCCAGGTACTGTATATTAAGTGCCAGTGAAGTGCCACGGGCCGCTCCTGGTACCTCTCAGATAATTAGAGTGGACTGTGGAGCGGCTTCGTGCAAAGTAAGTAAAAGTAGAATTGAAAACGAAATTTGAATGCTCACCTGTATAATGTACGGTCTAAAGTCCATGGATCGGATCCACTAACACCCCAAATTCAGCCAATTTTTTTTCAATGGCATAAACTGCAACCGCTGCCTCCACCGCTGCCACCACCGCCGCCTCCACCACCGCCGCCTCCACCACCGCCACCTCCACCACCGCTGCCTCGGCCAAAGCCACCACCGCCGCCTCCACCATAGCCAAAACCGCTGCCTCCACCATAGCCACCACCGCTTCCTCCGCCATAGTAACCACCGTTGCCTCCCCCATAGCCGCCGCGACCCTTGTTATGTTTGTGTGGGCCTAAATAACCAAAAAGTCATACATATAATTATATACGTAACAAATTAACAAAAAACTCCAAAACGACAACATAATTGGTGATGATATAAAAGCAAAAATAAAAATACATACTCGGTGCCGCAAACACACATGCGATGACCATAAGGATCAGACAAATGTTTGCTAACTTTACCATTTCTGAACTGTGTTTATCCGATGTTCGAATACAGCTTATATACGAAACTAATTAACTAATAACCATAAACATTTGTAATTAACCTTTAAAAGTTAAAAATGTTTTTTACTTATTTTGTTAAATTTCCATTAGCCATTTGGTTTAAGGAAAAGTTGCCTTTTATATTTATTTGTTTCTTTAAAAATATTAATAAGTATATATGTATATGCTCCCAAAGTAATATATAATATTGGCGAGTACTGTGACTCACTGTAGCTTAGAATAATACCCTTATTTTTGAGATCAGGAAAATAAGATTTGTATCTCCATTCATTCTAAGTCCATTTTGACTAAGGAGCAATTTCACGATTGCCGTTACAACAAAATACCAGTTATGAATAACCTTGTCAAAGTCGATTATTTTTGAAAGTTACGTACATACGTAATTATAATTGAAAAAAAAAATGTTAATTTTGAATTTATTATACAATTACGGTTTTGCAACTGTTTATACAAATACATACATAAGTGATTTTACCTACTGTGCTATACTATTGCCAACACTGCAACAGAATGTTTTATTGCATCCTAACGATTATATTAGTTAAGTTTCACGTTTTTACTCTTACTTTTGAATTAAAACGTATATCAGTACTAATTCAATTATTTCTATAATAAATATAATAGTAGGATTCTATATAGCAAAAATAAAGTAAAATACTAAACATTTCATTTACAAACATTACTGATAAAGCTCTTTTATAGAGACGGTTTTTGGACTATAAATCATTGTTAACAGGAAATCAATTTAAGATACTGTTAATAGTTTATACCGGTAATAAAAATTAATAAGGCTGGATATATAGCAAAATAGCAGCTGGGGGCTTTAAATGGGGAGCAATATTGCAGTTAAAAATAAATAAAAATAATAATTTGCAGTTAAAAAATAATAATATAAAAATAGCATTTTTTTTAATTTAAAATGGTTAGAATAAAACGAGACGTATGGTGACGACGCATTAGATACAACAACAACAAACCGTAATCTTCTTCTATTTACGACTGTTGAATCACAAAAAAAAGTAAAGCTATAAAATTGCAAGCAAAGATTCAATGTGAAGGTAACTCAGGGTACATGTTATGTAGTTTTTATTTATATATTTACATGTTTTAGAGTGAAACATTTCTGTTTTTTTTTTTACATTTTTATTTGATAAAACTGGAATACCATTAAATAGTATCCCTCCCCTATTTAATTGTTGTTTATTTTAATTTATCTTTTCTAATATATACGAGTGGAAGTTATGCTACAACGATGGCTCACAGTGGATCACATTGGAATTCACTTGAGGTTCTCCATCTCAAAAACAGACGTCTTACTATACATTCTATGTTGGGGTCTGCCTAGCGGAGGCCTGGATAAGGTATTTGCACCAGATACTGGACGAAATATGAAGCTTCGGGAAGCACTGTATCTAGCTGGGCTCGAAGGGCATCAACGCAGCTGCCATCTGCCGCTTTGGAAGGCGGAGATTTCCACGTTAGGAGCGCCGAAATCAAAGTGCCGGTGCTATATGGCGGTGAGTGTTTTTTTATCATTAGGAAATAAACTAGTCATCTATTTATATAATTTATTAATTACTTTACAATAAGTCGAGATGGCCCAGTGGTAAGAACGCGTGAATCTTAACCGATGAACGTGGGTTCAAACCCGGGCAAGCACCTCTGAATTTTCATGTGCTTAATTTCTGTTTATAATTCATCTCGTGCTTTTCGGTGAAGGAAAACATCGTGAGGAAACCTGCATGTGTCTAATTTCATCGAAATTCTGCCACGTGTATTCCGCCAACCCGCATTGGAGCAGCGTGGTGGAATAAGCTCCAAACCTTCTCCTCAAAAAAGGGAGAGGAGACCTTAGCCCAGCAGTGGGACATTTACAGGCTGTTACTTACTACTACTTACGTTACAGTAAGTTTTTGTTAGGTACAAGTTGAATTTCTTTTTTCAATGCCAGCCGTAATCACGGGATGTCACAGAAAGTATTTTTTATACACTACATTCTCCGAAACAGATATAGGGGTTATGTAGTTTTATTTTAATTTACAAAAACGGACGAGCAATAAGGCTACCTGGAGGGATGGATGGAAGTGGTATGTATACTTTCTCTTAATGTCAGTGCACTGTGAAAAGAACAGACTATTTCACACACCATCACCAGCTGCCAATTTATTGTGTTTACTTATAATTACCGACACTGGCTAACGCATTGTTCAACTGTAACACGGATGATTTTTATGAAGGCATCACACATAAAAAAACATCCGTGTTACGGGTACGCATGCCTAAATATGTCCATGACAAGCCATTATTTACAAGTAAGTTGTTTTTATTAAAGTAACAGCCTGTGTTCCACTGCTGGGCTAAGGCCTTCCCGCCCTTTGAAGAGAAAGTTTGGAGCTTGTTCAAACATGATGCTCCAATGGGAATTGAAACACATGAACATTCCACATTGAATTACACCTTCAAACTTCGGTTAAGATTCACGTGTTCGAACCACTACGCCATCTCGGCTCATATTGTTGTACTTTTTAATAGATATTATAATATTTAAGTATTAAATTTGATTAAATTTGACGGGCAATGATGCAAGGTACTTTCCTATTTTAAGGCAAGAGGGACGTGAACTAATTATTATTTAATTGAATCTCGAAATATAGAGACGATGAATGTTTTAATTAAGAGTTTAGATGGGATAAGGTAGTTCATTCAATGATAATGTATATTGTAACAATATAGTTTATTTTTTTCGTATATTTTATTTATTATAGTCTTTAGTTTCACTCTTATTAACAATATTTGCGTTCAGTATTAATATTAAATCACTCTGGTCTTGATTGTTAGAACTTCTCAATTGTGATTATGTTCGGGATGTAGTCTGAAACAAATATTAACGTTCGTGTTGAAGAAACTTTATTTTTCATTAAGTATAACGTTATTATAAACTACTAGTTTTTACTCGCGTTTTAGAGGGGAGGCTTTTAGGGGTTTTATACTTGTAAAAAACCTATGTCTTTACTAGGGGTTCAAGTTTGCTTCATACCAAATTTCATCAAAATCGGTTCAGTGTTTTAACAGTGAAAGGTTAACAGATAGAGTTACTTTCGCATTTATAATATTAATATAGATGGTACATACGATTTTACGTTCTTAATTCTTATCGTTTGCAACGAATTTAACATGAAAGCATGTACAAATAATGTAATCAATAATAGTTTGTATTTAATATATGCATGAAATATTATTTAGTATCAAAAAGATATAAGAGCTCAACCAAAAAATAAATGTTAACTTAATTTAGTGTTTTGAAAACACTTGACAGATTCTCGTTGTAGTTAGTGCCTAACTAATAAAAAATCTTAAATATACGTATTTAACAAAAAGTGTTAACCGCACACGGAACCTTGACCGGCTAAATAAATTTAGTTAAATAAGAAACTAATACATACTTAATGTATTTTTTGTGTGCCACCGCCAAATCAACCATGGCCAAATTTGCTTTTATGACCAAATCCACCACCACCTCCGAAGCCGCCTCCCCCGCCGCCGCCACCACCGCCTCCACCGAAACCACCACCGCCAAAGCCGCCGCCACCGCCACCTCCGCCAAAGCCGCTGCCACCGCCAAAGCCGCCGCCACCGCCACCTCCGAAGCCGCCGCCACCACCAAAGCCGCCACCTCCACCAAAGCCACCGCCACCGCCAAAGCCACCGCCACCGCCAAAGCCTCCACCACCTCCGAACCCACCACCGCCAACTTTTCGTCTGCGTGGATGAACTAAAATCATGACATGATATCATTTATTTTTATATTGTTATTAATGATACAGCATCTTTTTAATTAAAAGTATAACCGCTTAAGACATAAAAAAACACAAACATACCCGGCGCAGCGTACACATAGGCGATGACTACGAGGGTCAGACAAATTAACACTAACTTTGCCATTTCTGGACTGTGATGGTCAAATGACCAGATACAGCTTTTATACGAAAATAATTGGTATAAATGTTTACTATGATCTTAAAAAAAATGTAAGTGTTTGATATAGGGGAATTACCGCATCGGCTATTTGATTAAGGCAAAAAATTACAATATCTAGACACTCGGTAGCGTGTCAAGCCAAGCTCAAGCAAACAGAACTGGCGAGCAGCACCGTGTGTAATATTACACGAACCATTTGGAGCCCCTTTGGACCTCTCATAACTCAAAAACTATTTCACATAAACATGTCAAATTTAGCTCATATATTGATACTTGCGAGATACGTATGTGCTTAAAATTTCATAAACACACCTCAAACGGTTCTTTAGATATTAACGTCCAAAAATCGTCATTTTTATAACTGACTGACCTATAGATCAAAACTAACCCAGTTACAGATGACCTAGAAAGTTCAAATAGAAACTAGTATATTTTAATCATTTTATTATAATTTTTCAATTAATTGATTTTTGGTTTGAAACACTTACTTATATTGCCTGTAATGTAAGAATAAGCAATCAAAATTGTTGACAGACGGTCTTTATGTGAATTTTAAAGTCTTCATATGAATATATAACGAGTGGAGTACCACCCTTAATTTTTTTTAATCCAAACATATCAGTTTTAGTACTTATAACCACTTATAACTAAAAGTATAGTCGACTTTCATATTTACTACTTTATTAATAATTATTTATAAGTAATGATCTTACACTATTGATGTGCGTTAAATATTAAAATAATAATGAATACTAAATCCCAGTTAATGACTTGGCTAGTTTTTATATACGAATTAAAGTATAGCCTTCGCAAGTTCTAAAGCTGGAACTTTTTATTTTATTCTTCAGAAAATTTGGCTTGCTGGTAGAAACTAGCCATCGAACATAGGGCTCTTTCATGACTGTTTTCGTAGGTACTTAAAAAAAATTCGTATGTGAGAACTAGCCAAGTCAAACCTTCAAGGCTTCAACTTATTATCTTAAGTTATAAGAAGAAATATTTTAAATTGTTATAGAATATTTTATGTTGTTATAAATAAATTTCAAGACTGACCATTGAACTTGGCACCCATTTAGATCTCACTTCTTTTGCCGTTGAAGTCAACAACTAAGGCATATATCATAATATCGAACATGGCTCTCATTTCACATTTATGTTTTTGATGGGATTTATAAATACTATAAAATTATCACCTAAACAAAACGTTCATGTTGCTACATTTTCATAAGATCATGATTAATACACTAGCTATTTTTATCAATTTTGATTTGTATATGCTCATTTAATCCATATCTTAAAATTAAATCAAAATCAAAATGATTTATTCAACATTGAAGCATTACACTTGCTTATTGATAATCAGACCAGTAACTACCACCGGTTCGGAAGAGAAACACCCAGCCCTGAGAAGAACCGGCGAAAGAAACTCAGAGGTTTTTTTTTACATGTATCATGTTTCATTAACAAAAATAAAAAAAGAGAGAGAACGAACCATGTAGTGATGGTCTCATTCCCAAGGTGTACATGTATCCATAATGTATCCATAAATTCATTAATTGTTTAATAACCTTTTGCACAGAAGCGTTCCTTTACATTTTTTTTAAAACTCTGCAACTGAGGCAGTTTGAACGCTTTCTGGGATCCTGTTGTAGAACCGTATACATTGCCCCACAAAAGAGGTACTGACTCTATGCAGCCGAGTAACGGGAGTAATTAATTTGTGTTTGTTCTTTGTACCAATGTTATGAGTATCACATTTTTTCACAAAATCGTTAATATTTTTCCGTACATACATAACATTATATAATATGTATTGAGAAGCAACGGTTAATATTTTAATTTCTTTAAATTTCTGTCTTCTATCTAATAGGTTTATTATGATATATTTACTAAGAATTGTATGTTTGTTATGTTCAATTTGGTTTAAGAAATATTTGGTTTGTGAGCAGGCTGTGTAAGTACTGAGAAAAAAATATTAGCAATTTCTGATACACGTAAATAAAAGCTTGTAATATGTACCTATGCTTTGATGTTTAAATACAAGCGGGTAACGAAGATTATTATAAAACCTGTATACAAAAATATTATAAATATTATAAATATTACCTGTGTAGATCACAGAAGTGATATGATGTGCTTATGCTAGTACTTGTTCTGTGTATATTGTATGTACATTGTATAAAAGACCCGCTATATTTTTACATTATCACATATTACAAATATGTATTAAAAAAGAGGCAGTCAATATTTTTGTTCCCTTAAATTTATTTCTTAAATAAAGTTTGTATATCAACAGATAGTTCCATTAAATTTGAACGTTTTGATTAGTGATTTTAATACGTTTTGCTGTCTTACCAGTTAACACTAGGTTTTTTACACTAAGCATTTTTACGATCATAATTGACCAATGGATAACAAAGTGTACGGTCCTCATAAAAACATAATATATAAACTTTTTTTACGTATTCAAAGTTATGAAGATTAATTATTACCTAACATTATTAAGATATCATCATCGTGAACGTAACTCTTTTAATATTTTAAATTGATATAATGCACGTTTTAACAGTTTTACTATTAATTATTATTTCTGAAACTGCTTACATTCGCGTTGAGGATTATTCACGTGATACGCTTCATAATTAATAAAGCCTTTTTTCTTTAATATATAAATGTAAGAAAGATAAGATATATTAAGATTGATTTTCAAATAATTCATTACTAAAAATCTATAATGCAGCTGTATTTCATTGGCAGCTATTTTTTTTTTCAATGTTAAAATATTTTTAAATTCAGCACACGTCATCTAAATATCATCTTAAGTTTTAATAGCATATTCCGAAAAAGTTAAATAGTATGTTACGAATTTCACACCATAATTTGTATAAGTTTCAGACAATTATTTTTTAATGTTTTTGGTCGATTTAATTGGCCCTTGCGCACAAAAATTGTTCTTCTTTGTATACAAGTAAAACGATAGTTCACTTATTTAATTCTTCTACGTGTTATACGGAATATCTTAATTGTTTAGCGACAGGAATCGATGATAACGACGCTTTATGAATACGTTTGCCTAATGAGAATGCCACAAACTGTATCAAGTATAAGACAGATCACAAAATTTTTAGACCCATTAGTCATTGAATAGTCTATTCATTTTATAAAATGAATAGACTATTCAATAATCTATATTATTCTGGGTTTATAACATTAAACATATATTTTGGAGTTTAAATATCTGATTATTCCAACTAATCGTGGGAAGATAGGCTTGTTATTTATAACTGAACATTAATATTTCGATCAAATACTAGAATGTGTCGGATAGAAAGACTTAAACGGTGTGCGATGGAATCCGGTGTGTAATTATATTTAAGGAGGGTGGGTTATATTATATTTTAGAGTAATAAGTTAATTTATTAAATACTAAGCTGTAATAAGTGTTTTTTACCAGATCACGTATGGTTGATATTCCTGGATGTTTTGTAAAGGAAACACTGATCGAAATTATAGTAATAAAAATAGTCTTAAATGCTTCAGTTTAAAAAAAACTAGTCTTCAATGAGTGTCAATTGTATAATATAAAAAGCAAAAGATCTATCTAAACATATAATATCCGCATTTTTATACCAATTTGGTTTTAAAATGATTTATTTAATCAATTAAAATTGGTTTCATATTTAAAAAATTAGAATGACTCTTTATTTAATTAATTTATAAAAATCACAATATAATTTGATTAAATCAGTTGTATATGTTGTTATCATTTATTTTATATAAACAAAGGTGCGGAACAACGTCATTTTCCAGTGGCAGTCGCCGTGGCAAATTCTAAGATATTTATACCATAAGTTTTGAGTAAATTAAACAAGGAATATGTAAACAATACTATATTTTGTTTGATATCACATTGAGCTTGTTGAGTTTGTTTTCTTGAACTTATAAGGAATTTTTTATTCTTGTATAAAATTTAACGTCTGAAAATAAAAGAAAAAGTTATTAATAAACATAATGTTAACACTTTGTGCAGGCTCATCTTACTTTTATTACAGGATAAAATATCTTTAAGTTGGAATTTCTCACAATGTTAAAAATCATGTGTAGTATTGGGCAGAGGTGACCATCAGGTATATTTGCATGTCTGATCAATAAAAAAAAACTCGAGTATTCCATTTGTAGGTACAATCTAACAATTCATTATAAGAAACAATTAAAAACCTTAAAGCTTCAAGTGATTTAAGATTGGTTAAGGTAAATCAAAAATTAGGACCGCATAGGCGGGCCGGCCGTCAGAGCGTCACGGCCTCCTCATTAAGACGGAAAGGGTACCGCTGGTTTTTTAGTGGGTATTCCGATGTTCGGGGCGCACTCGGCGCCTTGGACACCGGTGAGCCCCACATACCTCATACTGTTTCCGTGGAGAAACGCGTAAAGCGTTTTTCCAGCGTGGAAAAAATAATATATTTAAATATTATTTTTTTATAAAAAAAAAAAAAATATTATTCAAGACGTATTGATATAATTGTATCCAATAAGCTGTTTCTAT
Source organism: Nymphalis io (assembly GCF_905147045.1). Lineage (NCBI taxonomy): Eukaryota > Metazoa > Arthropoda > Insecta > Lepidoptera > Nymphalidae > Nymphalis > Nymphalis io. Next base: position 7,289,997 of record NC_065888.1, read on the forward strand.
ATGAAATTCATTTTTAATTTACCATGCACCTACTATAGATAATATTTTTAAACAGATACATTAATATACAGAATAAAATAATTGATCCATTGAGACTATTTAAAAAAATGTATCTTCTTACCCGTATCCACCTTTTTGTTTATGGCCTCCGCCGCCACCGCCGCCACCAAATCCAAATCCACCACCACTTCCTTTTCCACCTCCGAATCCTCCACCTATACCGCCGCCGCTACCCTGGCCAAACCCACCGCCACCGCCGAATCCACCTCCGCTACCGTGACCAATGCCACCACCCCCTCCTAGTCCACCTCCACCATTGCCGTGTGAACTTCCACCATTGTTGCCTTTATTATAACCTGAAAAGATAAAAATTATTTAACTGCGTTCAATAATTTTTGAAATATAATATATGTAATTTAATTGTATCTATTAAATACCTGGAGCTCCATGGACGCAGGCAACGACCACGAGGACCAAACAAACTACTAAGATCCTTACCATCTCAGGATTGTGCCCACCGAAATCCGAAGAGAGCTTTTATACATACAAATTTGATGATGTCGTCATTAGATTAACATCAACGATGTACTTTACTTTTTGCAAGTGTTTTTTGTGCCAATTTTAAGTATTTTCGAATGCTTAATCAGTTTTTAATACAAGAAAATAGATAGAACTCACATGGTTCTGTAGACTACCAGAGCCTTACACAAGTTTTAATATTTTTTATAATTAATGTTTATTATAATAAGGAGTTTTATAGTTGTTTACGTTCATAAATAGGATATTTGGATGACTATATAATGTAGGGTTTTAGATAGTAGTTATACTGGGTGTATAGCTCTATAACCACTAAGGTTTTCATCAAAGTATTTGCAATCAAGAAATAAGAAAGAACTTATGTAGTGATACCCATTACAGATTTAAACAAAAATAATAATTTAGTTTCTCATTAAATAGAGCGCGAAGAAGAGGCACATAGCAACTAGTATGCTGAGTTGAATAATAGAAAACGTTGAGGTCATTACGTATAAACAATCAACAATTTGTTTATTTTTTTAAAATATATTTTTTCGTCTGATAAAGACAAATATTTAAATATAAATATATATAAAAGGGAATTGAGTTATGATTATAAATTTTGACTGTAGCAGAAAATAAAAATAAAAATTTGAAAGTAGTTATAAAAATATGTATGTATCAATTTTAATCCACGCAATGTTGTAGTATTAACTAATCATATAATTTTTGAGAGGAAAAAATATATAATAAGTTGTATTAATATTTTCCATGAATTATTTATTTATTTATTTTTCCTTATAAAATTAGCAACAAGACAGAACAAGAAATCAGTACATAAATTAATGCATTTATGCAATTTCAAGGTTAGATCTAATGTATTTTATAATAGTATTTAGCGCTTTTAGTGTGAAATTTACTTTAAGCGAGGTTACAATGATTTGATTCAATGGACATTTAAAACTGGATCTCGAAAAGGTTTTAATATTGTTAACATAAAAAATAAAATTTAAAGGAACGTTTTATAGGATTTTCCTAAGCTAATAATAAAAGCCGAGATGGCCCAGTGGTTCGAACGCGTGAATCTTAACCGATGATCGTGGGTTCAAGCCCGGGCAAGCACGACTGAATTTTCATGTGCTTAATTTGTGTTTATAATTCATCTCGTGCTTGACGGTGAAAACATCGTGAGGAAACCTGAATGTGTCTAATTTCATTGAAATCCTGCCATATGTGTATTCTACCAACCCGCATTGGAGCAGCGTGGTGGATTAAGCTCGAAATCTTCTCCTAAAAAGGGAGAGGAGGCCTTAGCCCAGCAGTGGAACATTGACAGGCTGTTACTGTTACTAAGCTAATGACATTTTAGATGAGAACACACCTTGAGAACGAAACGACCGCCTTCTGGCCGTTAAATAAATACATCATAGTAATCATTTAAAGCAATCATGATTTATTCAGTAGATATTTTTAATAAATAATTTGGATTTCTTCGTACTTATATTAGTCCTTAATATAAATAATTTGATTACTACATATTTAATAATACATATTTACTGTTTCATACTGTAGCCTTAGAACCGATACGTATGAGATATTATAGTGCTCGATTGTGGGCACAAGCATAGGTACTCTATTCACTTATTCATAAGTGCGCATGGTGGGGCGCAATTCGACAAGACGAGACAGGGTTTAGGGGTAGGAATGGCCTTACGTGTTCACCGAGATACGGGATTGTTAACACTGCAAATATCCAAACATTGGGCTACTATTGAGAATTTCTTGAAAAAAAAAACAAATAAAAAAGTAGCCCATGTCCTTTTTTGGGTTTCAAGGTTGTTTCATAACAAAATTTCATAAAAATCGGTAGAATGGTTTAGGCGTAAAAGGGTAACTGTCAGACAGATACAGTTATTTTCGCAATTATAATATTAGTGTTATTAGTTATATTCAGAGAAATAATATATAATCGCCATTACCATTTTATTACCAAAAACTGACACTTCCAATCTTATGTTAATACTATAAATACTGTTTATTAATTTGTTAGTGCCGGCAATATTCACATACATTACAATTGTATCATCACAGTGTAGTTTTGTATGTTTATATAAAAATAAATAAATGCTATAAAATCGGGTAAAAGGCGACTCGGCCTTATACTTAAAAAAATAAATAAAAATATTAGTTTGAATGGATAATGGAAAAGGTTGATAATGATAGGCAAGATCACCTTTAAATAAACTGATAGCGTCTGAGATAAATTTTAAATTACAATTTATTATCTTAGATTTCAAACATACCTTTCCTTCCTATTAATAGAATTGAATGAAACATTCTTCATGTCATGTCGCAGAAGGAGGCAGCGGAGCGGGAGTGTGAGGAGAGGGCCTCTGCAGACCCGCTTCGCTGAAGAAGACCGGGGAGAAGGCGTCAGCGCTATGCGCATGTTTTTCTCCCACCGTAAGTATTGCAGGGGCTAAGGGATCTCTGCACTCCGAGAACCCCCTAGGATTTAGAGACCGGCAGAGGCGGGTCAACCGTCGGTGTAGTATGCGCAAGCGATCCCGTGACGTCCCTCGAAAAGACGGTGTGGGTACCGTTGGTTTTTTAGTGCGTATTCCGGTGCAGGCTCAGGGCAACCCTGCCCTAAACAAAAAGGCAAACATCTCGGCTATGGTCGCTTTCGTCTTATCCAGGTTTCGAAGTTCAGTACAATCAAGGAACGACGTGTCCGATGTAATGTGATATATACAAAAATATATTATATTAAATAGAGGGAAATACTATGTTTATATTTCTTTTAAGAGTAAAAATAATAAGAAACATGAATAGTTAAGTACTATTTATAACTATTGCTAATTATCGAAAAAGTTTATTAAATATTGAATCGTGTGCGTAAGCGATTTAAAAGTAGTTAACAACATACGAGATTAAAGATTGCTCAAATTTCACCCGTGTGAAACCGGGACGCGTAGCAATGGTTTGGTTCGACGGCCGACAGGGCTCAGTTAAGAACACGTGAATCTTAACTGAAGATAATAATACCCAGATTCAAATCCAGCAACATCAATCAGTTTTTATGTGTATAATTTGTGTTTATAGTTTTTACGTGCCCTTTACGTTTTCTTGTTTTTGAAGAAAAAAGGTGGGTCTCAGGACAGCAGTGGGGCTTTTACGAATCTACTTTAATTAAAATTAATAAATATGTATACAATAAAAGGTGATTTTATTTACTAAAGTTGGAAATAGTAGTTTAATTACCTAGGAATGAACCAAGCAGATGAAATATTTATTGACGTAATTCAAAAGAATTTATGATAAATGCAATAATTATTGTAGTCGTGATCCTGATGCTACGATAAATAAACGTTTTAATATAATTGACAAGGATTTACGAGAATATTCCATATGTTGTGTTCATGTTTAATAAATTTATGATATCTCGGCTATAAGTCAAGGTTTGGAAAAGCAATGCCGATCTCTTAATAACCTCAACTATAACTATAAATAGTATATAACAGAGTCGCTAAATCCTTCGTTCTGTATCTCCAACTCCTTCTAAATCACGCAACGTAATTGGATACGGTTTTCGTTGATAGAAAGCATTAAACGTGGATGGGTTAAATATATAATTTGTACTTATTTTGTGCAAAATGGCTGGACTATGTCAGTTTTTTTGTCCAAAAAACAGTTTTCGTAAGCTTACATGGCTAAAGCTAGCTAAACCTTAGGAGATACATCAAAACAACTACCAAATTGTACATTTTAAAAATGCCTAAAGAAAAGTCTGAGATGCTGATGATGTATTTATTTTCTACGGTACACTCACAATAACTATTTTTACCTATTAAAAATTATTAAAAAAATACAAGTTAGTTGCGAAGCTGTTTTCTTGAATTCATTAATAACCCATATTTATATTAATATGTATGTGTCTATTATAGTTAAGTCGCAATAAAAGCTTTTTTTTTAAATTAGTCAAATAAAACACGGGTAGAATCGAAAGATGACATTTGTACCATTATATTAATTCTTATGCAATTAAACATTTTATAATGAAAGTTCATTATGTACATGTGAATTCCTCTTTAAATTATTCGAATCGGATCATTCGTTTAGAAGTAACTACGGATATGAAAATGCTAAAAGTAAGAAAAATTTAAGTGTGAGCGAGTCACGGATTTTGGGAGCGAACAGTGCAAGTAAGTTTGATATATTATTAACCTACACCTTATTTTATTACATTTTAATATTTTTATTATCTGCAACTTGAAACCCCTATATTAAAAATACAGCGGCTGCAGTGACTCGATTCGCAATTTTCGATTCATATGTTCATCCTTCGCTCACAAAAGGTTGCAACAGTAGTTAGGTCAGGGTAATTTCAGCTAAAAATATGAAGTATATTTTAGTTTACTTCAAATTAATTGTGGACATGTGATTCTTAAAAATGATAATACAGCCTTCAACTATTTAAAAAGCTAGTAATGAACTATAACTTCATGTAACAACATAATTGCCGTCTCTTCTATTATTATCAGCTGATTGAATCAGCCAGGAAATCAAACAACGAATTAATATTAAATACTAGTCCGAACTATGTAATGATTATTATTAGGAAAAAAAAACTAAGTTGCTTGACGGTTTGTTGTATAAAAACTATTACTTTATCAAAGTTAAGATTCCTTGTATTAGTTATAAAGACTATTCTATTCGTAATATTATGCTTTGGTATAGTATTCTATTTGTAATAGTAGCTTTTATAATCCTTCGAAAACATACATATATAAAAATTAAGGGTTATTTTTTTTCCTGTATTATTATAATATTATATACGTATTAATAATGACAGAGGCATAGAGGTATCCGGCATTGATTGCTCATATACATAGCCTTCTGGCGTACTGTAATGTTATTGATACTTAAACTAATCATAGACAATTTACTACATTTTACTGTTTTGACGTATATATTTATAATATCGGTAGGCGGACTGGCAAATTTGCCACCTGATGGTATGTGATTAATCTCGCCCATAGACATTGGTGCTGTAAGAAGTATTAACCATTATTACAACGCCAGTGCCTGTAGTTACACTGGCTTACTCACCCTTCATATTGAAACACAACAATATTAAGTATTGCTGTTAGTATATGTGATGAATGGGTGGTACTTACTTAGACGAGCTTGCACAAAGCCCTGCTATCGAGTAAACCTTTCTTAGCTTAATATTTAAATAATTACTTATATTCCAACTAGTTATTTAGTTTATTTTTTTTATACAATAGGAAGGCGGGCGAGCATATGGGCCACCTGATGGTAAGTGGTCACCAACGGCCATAGACATTGGCATTGTAAGAAATGTTAACCATCGCTTACATCATCAATGCGCTACCAACCTTGGAAACTAAGATGTTATGTCCCTTGTGCTTGTAACTACACTGGCTCACTCACCCTTCAAACCGATAAGATGTTGTGTCCCTGTGCCTGTAATTACACTGGCTCACTCACCCTTCAAACCGAAACACAACAAGTACTGCTGTTTTGCGGTAGAATATCTGATGAGTAGGTGGTACCTACCCAGACGAGCTCGCACAAAGCACTACACCACCACCACCACCAGTAAATATTTAAATTACATATTTATAGAACTTATAGAGTTTATGTATGCAGGATTCTTCGTAGTCTGCAAATATCAATAGGAACATCTTTTAATTTATGGCCGCCAAGGTCGTCTTTAAAATGCATGAATATTATGACAAAACGGTAATCAAATATCATACATACAGTTTTTTTTTGTTAAATAAAAAAATAAAATTACTTTTTTAATGAAACTCAGTTTTATTATCAGATGGTAATACTTGATAAATTTAAATACATTTTATTGTGACTAATGGAGTTTTCCACGTGTTATTAAATGTTTATTCATCCTTTGATCTATTGTGAGAATGGCGGTCATTGTCATTAGGATCACGACAAATGGTCATGGTGAAGGGATTTAAATCACAAAGAGCTATTTAATATACTAAAGTAAGTGTTTGTTTTGGATATATCATGATTATACTCTATAAATTATTTATATTTTATAAATCTTCTATCCTGCTATATATATATGTACATACAAACATCGTGGATGTTTTAGATTCGACCCGGTCGTATTACGGGATTTATTTTTGATTTAAAAATATCATTGTTACTCTTATGAAGTCGTTGATAAGCAGTTAGTTAGTTAGCTATATATATATATATATATATATATATATATATATATATATATATATATATATATATATATTACGATTTCGTAAATACATTATTAAATAATTTTGCTAAATTTAACGTAACTAAATTTAAAATTAGTTCTATAATTGAATTGTAATATTTTAGATTAGCTAGTAGAGTTTAAATAATATTAATGTATTGAATTTAACCAGTAAAGATTTTAAAATAAAACAGGCACAGAGAGCTAACATCTTAGTTCCCTAGGTTTGTGGTGCATTGGAGTTGTAAAGTATGGGTAATATTTCTTGACAGCGTCCATGTCTATGGGCAGTTTAACCCCTTACCATCCTAGCCATTTGCCATCTTTTATTTATTTTAAATTAAATAAAAAAATGTAGTTCAAAAACGACCACAGTTTGTATGTAATAAAATTATTTATTTACAAAGTCGTTAAAAAACTTAATAAAAACATTAGCAGATATGACTGTTTAAACAGTGTGTATCATCGTGTATTTCCCCAATCCCCATATTCTAAATAAATGTATAAGTTTGTGCAATGTTTAAGATATTATCTTAAAACAAAAATTATTTCAATTTAAGGAACTTCCAACGATCAAATTAAAGATAGGTGTTTATAAGCTTATAGAGATATGTATATTCTGGCTGTGGCTGATGTAGATATAGGTTTACAGTATATTTCTATTCGTCGGAATATTCGATTTAAGCGCCGAAGAAACTTCCATTAAAACGTAAGCTCTATGCTAGTCTACCTACTATCTTATGGATCGCAAGCATATTTAGTTAATTATTTGATAAATACTTTTTTATATATCTTAGTTTTAGGTGATAGCTCAAAGCGAAGAAAAAGACGTAACTAGAAAAATTGTCCTTTATCAAACCACAAAATTCAGTTTCATTCATTTTATATTACAGCAAAATATTAAAATGTTCTTTCCTCGGACTCTTGAAGGAGATAGTTTTAGTTTAAAAATAAAATAATTTTAATCAATAGCGCCAGATATCAATTGTCATACATTTTTATCGCATATGAAATGGGTATTTTATTTATTAAGGCGTTAGTTTATTTATTATTTATCGTCAATTTTTTCGACAATTTGTAAGTAGAATAATAATTAATTAAATAAATAAATAATTATACCGAATAATTGTTTCATTATAATTTCGATCGAATAATAGGCTAAATATTCGTATTCGGTAAAATCCATATTCGGCCCACCACTAATAAGCACATGTTAAATCAACGTGCGTTTTTATAACATGATGAGCCAGTTCAGTCTTAACAAAAAATGTAATTGCTCGGTAGAATCCAAAAACGTGTTTCATGTTTTTTTTTTGTTAATCAAAGGTTACGGTTGAATATATAAATAATTTTTGGTATAATATTTCATTAAATAATTTCAATTCCCTTTATCTATATATAAATAAATAGACAAAGACAAAATAGTTCAAAACATGAAAATCGTATAGATATATACCAATGGGTGAACACCAGTAGAAATAAATATAAAAGTTTATTCTAGGAATATTTAGTTTGTAAAATCTAGTTAAAAATATAAATTATTAAATTTAAAGGTAAATCAAAAATGTCTTTTTGGACCTTTTTTACTTTAAAATTTCTGCTGAGTTGTAATAGTTTTGCCGTCAATATCAAAGTTAATAGAAAAAATTATAAATGTGAGATTATTAAACTATTTAAATAAATTTAAGCTTTTGTCAGACTCTCAATATGGTTTTCGTCAGGGCAAATCCACGGAGGACGCTGTTGAAGCTCTAACCTCGCACATTGTTAAGAGTCTTGACAGTGGTAAAAGGTCTTTGGCTGTATTCCTTGATTTAAAAAAAGCCTTTGATACGGTCTCTGTCCCCATTCTTGTGAAAAAGTTAGAATATTTGGGAATCAGAGATACCTCGCTGGGTCTTTTTAGGGACTACTTGAGCGACCGAACTCAAGAAGTCAAAATTGGACAGTTTGTTAGTCGTGCCTCAAAAATAACTTATGGAGTACCGTGTCTTAGGACCTACCTTGTTTCTAATTTACATTAATGATCTCTGTAATTTAAAAATAAACAATGCTAAAATATTTTCCTATGCAGACGATACCGCAATTGTTTTTACAGATACTAGTTGGACTAAAGTTAAAAATACAACAGAAAGAGGTCTCTTCACTGTCTCCTGTTGGCTGAAGTCAAATTTACTGTCTCTAAACACAACCAAAACAAACTACATGCCTTTTTCCATCTATAATCGAACCCAGCCAGATAGTAACTATAATATTACAGTTCATGTTTCCAATAGCATTAAATTCGAGGATTGTAATAACTGCTCCATGATCAAACGAGTGAACTCTTTCAAGTACCTTGGTGTGTTAATAGATCAAAGACTATCATGGGATGCACAGCTAGAAGCTATAGGATGTAGATTGCGTAAACTAATTTGGATATTTAAGATGTTACGCCACAAAGCCTCTTGGGCCTTATTACATAAAATATATAAAGCTTTGGCGCAGTCAATATTGGAATACTGTATTCCTGTATGGGGAGGAGCTGCTAAATCTAAGTTCATTGAAGTTGAGAGAGCGCAAAGGCTTTTGCTAAAAGTTATCCACTTCAAGCCACATCGCTTCTCAACGGACACGCTATATTCAATGAGCCAGATACTGACTGTCAGACAAATGTATATCCAATGTATCATTCTTAAAGCTCATAAATCATTAAAATTCATTAAATCCAGTTCATTAAACAGAAGAATAAAACATAAAATTGCTGAAACGTATGGTGCTAAGACTACTTTTGCTAGCAACCAATATATAACACGTTCTGCCTACCTTTATAATAAAATTAATAAAATTCTAAACATATATCCCGAACAATATTTTAACGTCAAACAGAAATTATTTGAATGGTTAAAAACAAAAACATACGATGACACCGAATTAATTCCGTTTCATAAAACATAATCTAATCTACTGTAATCTACACATCCACCCACCTACACATACACACACACATACACATACACACACACACACACACACACACACACACACACAAACACACAAGTAAAATTTATTTTGATATAATGTTAGTTTACCTACTGATTGTGAGTTTTAGTATATAGTAAGATATTGTTTATTCTTTTTAAGAACATGGACAGAATTGTATGTTATGGAAGAGCGGGTCCTTCTGTCACGAGTATTATATTATACTCACTAGAGGGTCCCAACCTTTACTTGCTATGTACAACTTGATAAAGAATAAACTATTTTTTCATTTAAAAAAAAAAAAAAAATTGAACTTAGTTTGTCCTGTCTGATTATCAGGTTAGTATATCACACTTCTGTATGATTTCAATGAGACTATAAAATATCGGTTTTCTTTTCTATTACTTGTTTAATAGAACTTTCAAGTTTAATTTATTATTATGTAAATACTCAATGTTGTACGATAATCGTATTGCTTGTAGCCGTCAGTTTTCCCGTCTCGAACTCCAAGATCGTAATAGACAGCTCGACTAGTATTTGAAAATGGATACCTTAGCGGTAATTCTGTTAGCAGATCATTGTTATTATTATAGACATAATAATAATAATAATGTCCTCCAGGCCGATTTCAGCCACGGCAGCCAATCTCAAGAGAGATTAGTCAACTACGTAGGAGATATTATAGTGCACAAATGTGTGCGCAAACACAGGTGTACTCTCTATTCCCTAACTCTCATAATCCGGTGGGACGGCAATCCGACACGATCGGAAAGAGTTCAGACGCAGGACCATCGGCTTTATGTGCTTTCCGAGGCACGGGAGTGTACACACTTCCAACTTCCAGACTCCGGGCTGCTACTGAGAATTTTCTGATAGAAAAATCCAACAACATTTTATTACCCCGACCTGGGAATTGAAACCAGGATCTCTGGGTCTGCGGTCTTACATGTAGCCACTAGACGATCGAAGCATTTTAGACATATAAGATAATAGCCAGCAGAAATAAAAATCCCTGTAACAACATACGTATAAGTTTGTCAGGAAAAATTCATTACTTAGCGTTAAAATCACCTTATTGTGCCTCTTAATTAATCTTGTGTTATTTATAATGTAAAATTTAAATCTTTGGCATCTACAATAAATATTATTATTATTATTATCATTATATATAAATAGTCAAGTGCAATTTCTTTCACTATGTTTTGACAATGCTGTATATTTTCGGTCTGTAAGCCGATAATGTAGATTAAGGAATAATAAAAAAAAAATTGTAGTTTTTATGCGGTTTAGCAGAAGTTTAGTTCAAGTAGATTACTAATTAAGTGGATTTAGTCATAATGCTGATAGTAAATATATTTCTTAAGGATTTAGCAAAAAAAAAGAGTATCGATTGAAAAACTTATATTTTTATAACTACAATTATATATAAATACAATCACATCATCACTTGACTTTAATTATGTCTAAGATTAATTACAATATGTATGAGTCAACCTTATATTAACAATGATCAATGGGTCATTTATATGCTTATAATAATTGCTTTTATCATCAATTTTTCTCATAGAAATATTTTTATGGAGGTTTTTTATGTAATTAAAACTGTTGATGATTGAGTTAGTTGTATATTTTAAATCCATTTTATACAAGTTTCAACAGAAATTATGTTATTTTCCGTAACTGCTAGCGCTAGCAGAGGCAGATGCTTTGGCACTAGCAAATGCACCTCCTTGTCCACCACAAGAACCAGACCCACATCCACCACAGGATCCTGAACCGCAACCTCCCCCGTTGGCACCACCAGAGCTTCCGTAGCCACCAGAACCACTGCCAGAGCTTCCATAGTCTCCTGAGCCACCGCCTTGGCCACCTCCATGACCACCAAATCCACTTGAACCTCCAAGGCTTCCTAGTCCACCTAGTCCACCGCCAAGCCCACTGCTAAGTCCTCCTCCAATGCCTCCTCCGAAACCTCCGCCAAGACCACCACCTAATCCACCTCCAGATCCAGATCCACCATGCCCCCCTCCGAACACACTACTACCACCATTTGCACTACCGTAACCTCCAGATCCACCATGTCCTCCACTACTACCTCCACTTCCAGTTCCGGATCCTCCGTATCCTCCTCCTAAGCCACCACCAGCACCACCGCCTAGACCACCGCCTGCCCCTCCTCCATAACCTCCAGATCCACTGGTACCACTTCCAAGACCACCTGATCCACCAAGGCTACTTCCATGGCCTCCCGCAGAACTTCCTCCAAGGCCAGATCCGCCGCCGTATCCTCCGGATATACTACTGCCTCCTCCAAAGCCACCTGATCCACCAAGGCCGCTTCCATGACCTCCTCCAGAACCTCCTCCAAGGCCAGATCCGCCACCGTATCCTCCGGATCCACTACTGCCTCCTCCAAAGCCTCCTGATCCACCAAGGCCGCTTCCATGACCTCCTCCAGAACCTCCTCCGAGGCCAGATCCACTACCGTATCCTCCGGATCCACCACTGCCTCCTCCTAAACCACCTGATCCACCAAGGCCACTTCCATGACCTCCTCCAGAACCTCCTCCAATGCCAGATCCACCACCGTATCCTCCGGATCCACCACTGCCTCCTCCAAAACCACTTGATCCACCATGGCTGCCTCCATGACCTCCTCCTAGGCCACTGCCATATCCTCCGGATCCACCACTGCCTCCTCCAGAACCTCCACTTCCACTACCCAAACCACCTCCAGCTCCGCCGCCATAACCACCACCAGTGCCACCTCCAAATCCGCTTGATCCACTTTGGCCCTTTCCACCACCATTTTCGGCACCGTTTCCACCACCGATTCCACCGCCAATCCCACCACCGATTCCACCACCGGCCCCTCCTCCTAGTCCTCCAGATCCATCACTACCGCCAAATCCTGAATTTCCGCCGCCATATCCTCCTTTTCCATTAGAGCCACCAGTTCCTCCACCAGACCCACCGCCAGCTCCAAATCCAGCACCCCCTCCATAGCCACTACCACTTCCTCCACTGCTATAACCACCTCCACCGCCGTATCCGCCATTGCCAGTTGTACCAGTGAAAGCAAAACCACCCGATTTGCCATCATCTGACTTTGTATATATAGATTTCTCATTTCCTCCTCCTAAGCCTCCACCACCGCCTGCTCCATTTCCTCCTCCGAAGCCACTACCACCGCCACTGCCAGCTCCACCAGCAAGACCTCCACCTATTCCACCGCTGGCACTGAAGCCACCACTTCCTTTAAGATGGTTTATGCCTTCGTGAACTTTTCCAAGAATGCCGTGTACACCTTCACGAATAACATCGAGTCCTCCTCCGAAGCCACCACCGGCACCACCTCCAGCGCCACCAACGCCTCCGTAGCCAAAACCTCCTCCACCCCCGAAACCGAATCCACCACCCCCACCTCCGCCTCCGCCACCGCCGTAACCTCTACGGACTCTTTCTGTAATTTGAAAATAAATAATATTTAAAAAACAAACATTACTATAACACGATTTTTTTAATAAAAGTATAATAATTATGAAATATTCTCGAACATATAATTTATTCAATAGATATTTAAAAACTTTTTGATTATTCATTAATTATTATAAGATTTCACCCAACAGAAATAATAAAACATTATTTACTCATTTTGTTCAGAGTATGGATGCAAAAAACATAATAAGTGTAAAAAGCTTATAACTTACCAGTAGCATTTGCGAAAGCCAAGCAAATGGCAAATAATAAGTAAGCCGACCGTCTCATGGCTACGTGTTTATGAACTAGCTGTGATATTGTTTTATCATCCTTTTATACATCTTTACTTATCATTATCTACGCAATCTGAGTCAGTTCATGAGAACAATAACATACTCGTACCGGGAAAACAGCAACCCGTTTGAAATTCACTAACGCGCGTTTGTGGAATCGTTCTTGTTTGATTGTTAAATTAGTTTTCCATCCGTATAATTATATAACACAGATTGTTTTGTTATTACCGATAAATAACTATATATGTTTTTTAATATTATCTATTTCATAAAAAAAATTTTTGGATGTTTATTGTAAATAAAAGCCTTAATAGTTAAATATAAGGCGCAGGACTATAATGCATGTTAATTACATTAAAAGCTTTAATTGCCTCTTAACAGGTTTTTTTTTTGTTTTGTAAATATCAATTTATATATCCGACTTCTTGATATGGTAGCATATTGTACAATGTTTTTGGTTTTGAGCGTCAATTTGTAATTGACGATTGATTTAACTATTTAATGGTAGGTTTTCTGTTTTCAATCTGTTTATTTTAGATTGTATTGTATTGATTGTAGTATTTCCATCTCTAATCCATGTTATCGACCGCAAAACACGCTTTTGTTCCTAAAATTCGTGGAAGGAATCGTGACTATTTTCTGAGAAGCCTACATAGAACCCGCGCATATAGATTTTCTTCTTACTGTGTTCGTTTCAATAGAACCAGTCAAAACCCTAAGTAATGTATTTTTTTTTTATATTCGCCGAGAGGGCAAATGACTACTCCACCTGATGGTAAGTGGTAGTAGAGTCCAAACGCGACGACGGCCAGTACAGACGGGAAAAACGTTCTGCACTAGCCGCCTTCGCCTTGTCGGCCCGCAAGATGCTTCTTCACGCCTCGTTTGAAGGAACCCGGGTTGTAAGAGGAGGGGAACACGTGGAAGTGCGACAAAGAAAGGAGTTACCAAATTTCTTTGTTCGCGATGGAATTGATGTCACAGTTAGGCGGTGACATCGAGAACCAGCTCGCGTGGACTTAAGAAGGAAGGGGGAAGCAGGGTATCTTAATAATTATGTTTCTGCTCGATTATTTATTTTTAAATTTATTTCGCCTGTTTCGGATTTAATTATAATTGCTTACCAAGGCTTATTTTTTAAAGAGAAATAATAAATTTTGCTCTATTTAGATATTTATTATACATGCTGATTTCAGTTGTGGGCTATGTGACATACTTTGTAAATGTATGTACTAATAATACATTAAAGTTATAAGTGGAACTAGAAAATGATTATCCAGAAAACCTATCGTTACGTAAAATTTAGAAAAAACATATGACAAGTTATAAATCTTAAATTTATTTCAATGAAATCAAATACAGATAAATGTTTCTCGATAACGAGAGCTTTCATCTAATTTGAAAATCTCAGATTGAAATCTATTCTTACCTTTTCTTTTGGAAATAATAACAAGATTAAAGCTTATTTGTAAAACTATTTTAGTAACATTGAATAAAATATAAGTAATATATTAAATACAGGTAATTAAAAAAAACGAAATGAATTTTTAAAAACACAAAAACTTTAATCTAATATTTTCATGAGGATGAGAGGATTATATACAAATAGGTTCAACCCTAAATTATATATTTTTGTGTAAAAGCCCTTGTAATTAATGATTCAATATTTAAAACATGTTTTTGACACGATTATCGTTCTAAATAACTTTAAATGTGTTTGTTGTAATTAATGAATACCGATGGATTTTGTTTTATTGCGTATAAATATTCTCACAGCGAATTTCTAACAATATTTTTGGGAACATGGTTCATATTTTTTTGCGCTGTGCTTATAAGAAGACAAGAAAGATAAAATCATGTCTGCGAGGTGGTATTTCCAAGGCTGAAGGTCAATCCTCGACGCAAACTCGTTACACAAATTTAATGGAACCTTTAATGTTGCCACACATTGGAATATATAGCATATAGAATAGTATCGCATAGGCGCACTTGTGTACATCATCGAGTCTTTTAAATATTCTTCATGTTGTTATACGACTAGCTCGTTATTGATGATATGGTATATTGACTACAATAAGAGTACCAACCACTAACCCGCATTGGAGCAGCGTGGTGGAATAAGCTTCTAACCTTCTCCTCAATAAGAGGAGAGGAGGCCTTTAGCCCAGCAGTGGGACATTCACAGGCGGTTACGGTTACGGTAAGAGTATATTGCTCAGCTCAATACCAAACAAATAAGAGTACTGCAGTCTACGGCTATTTATTTATAAATTCTGATTGATATAATATTGATATAAAGACAGTTTGTTAGATCGCTATAGTTATGTAGTTCGTAATAGTGCAACTTGATGCTATACTTTCATGGAATGTGACCCTAGTTCTTAATTAATTCTTACTATAGATGATGGTGTTAATTATATATAACGTAATATTTAATAGCTCACTGGGATTGATTTAGTTAAACTTGCAATTACATTTAATTGTGCAGCGTAGTTTCATTTATAAAAAATATTTTATCATAAATTCATTCGCAATAAAGTAATATAAAACTTTTAAAATATCTCAAGCATTTAGAATTATTAAAAAATAATACTTTGTTTTGTTTTTAATTGTTTATTCCTTATGGTGCTTTTCTGAGTATATTAGTTGATAATTTAAAATGCATTTTGTATTTATTGTGTTTTTAAGCTCAAAAAATTAAATTTAGGTTTGTACATTATACACGTTTTACATTGTATACGTATATTTAAAAAAAATGTACTACTATGTAAAAATTCACTGAAATTCTGCCACATGTGTATTCCACCAACCCGCATTGGAGCAGCGTGACGGAATAAGCTCCAAATATTCTCCTCAAAAAATGAGAGGAGGCCTTAGCCCAGCAGTGGAACATTCACAGGCTGTCACTGACTATGTAAAAAAATAACAATAAACGAAAGAAAGGCAAAATGTTGCCTTTGCTTAAATGTTTATATTTAAGCTCGGGCAATATTTTGGCATAATAGTTTACAAATAAATGAGTAAGTCCGGATAGGCTTATAAATTTTCAATCGTTAGTCCAACTGTATAATTTGTTAACTCTCTTAATGCTTTTAATATAATATGTGAAGATAAAAAGGTTTGTTTTTTTACTTCATAAAGTAAATATGTATTTACGTGTTCATCAATTGACCAAAACAATTTGCTATATGTAGTAAAAAAAATCCGTCTAACCTTTTCCGCAATTTTTTTTCTATTGTTGTTGTGTCTATAGGCCATAGAGGTTGTTCTAGTCGCTGCCGGTCACGATACACGCTAAATGCATCTTGCTTCATATAAAAAACCACATCCGGCTCCGTTTGCTGTTTTAACTGTGATGTCATGTGTGATTTTATTGATTTTAAAGTAGGTGTACAGGAAAAATATAGATACAAAAAATAATAAATCGCTTTTTTTGAAATCTGGTATTTCAAGGGACCTTCATAGGCAACCTATATGTCGGCCGCAGCGTTACACGCTAAATTCAACCAAAAAGTCTCAAAACGATGACTAATTAAGTTTGAGAGAAACACTAACAAATTAATATATTTTAATTGCAGAAATACTCGAAGGTTTGCTAAGATTATAATTGAAAACACTAATATTCATTAAATTTAAATTTAGTTAATATTTTAGTGTTTCTCTCAAATTGTGGTTACGAACATGCCAATAACGAGTGTGAAACATCATCTATTACACCACACACTTCAAAATTGGGAGTGTCACTTCTGATTAGATGTTTAAACTTTCCTAGTGTTCGGATCTAAATCTAAATGCTATAAATAGCTTTATGTAAATCAAAATATTTATAGTTTAATACAATTATTTTGGTGCGCTCTACCGCGCCTGACAATTACAGATAAACTATAAAAGGAGATGGATAGATAATGATAACGTACTAATTTGAATGAAATGTTAATGCATCATAAAAAGTAAAACTTTTTTTTCAACATTTGATATGTTTTGTCCCAAAAGCATCAATAATATTACAGGTCATCGTATTGTGATATTAAAAATAAATATGACTTTGGGAAAATGATTTGATATTCAAAACGAATTTTTAAACGAAAATCTCATTATTCATTTCAAAACTTAATATAAAATGTTAAAATTTAAGAAATATTAACATCTACGGATATTTTTTATCAATTTTTCTTCTGCGTTTTATTAAAGTATTGTTTTATTTCTAACGAGCATGAATATTTTTATTGTGGGTTTTTTAATTATGACATCATTTAGTGCATTATGTACCTACCTCCCTACGTGGCATTATTTATTCAGCAGAATGGTACTTTGTTTTAAAATAAGCGATTTTATATTTTATTTTCCTAACTAAAACTTGCCATAACAAATACATTAACTTACAAAAACTGCATTAGAATTTAAAACAAAAAGGAATCAATTTTATTTCACACACATAAATTTTATTTATTCAGGATACATTACAATGAAATATTAATAGAGTTCCATAACAAGAAAAAATCTACTGCCGTCTCAGTACAATTTACACATTTGTACAGTTTACAATATCAGTAAATAAAAGGAATTACATAATTTTTCTTACTCAAAAATAAAATATATATTAATTTATTACACAAGACCAGACGAAGAAAGTAATATATTAGGAAAGTCAATTACAAGGTTACCGTTTAGTTGGGCAAGAAAAAATATATAGTAAAATCATTTTAAGGTTTTTACTTTTGTCGAATTTAAGTGCAATGTTTCTGTTGCACTAGTTTAAATTTTTGTAAATTAATTTTATTTGTAGCCGAGATGGCCCAGTGGTAAGAGCGCGTGAATCTTAACGGATGATCGTGGGTTCAAACCCGGGCAAGCACCACTGAATTTTCATGTACTTAATTTGTGATTATAATTCATCTCGTGCTTGACGGTGAAGGAAAACATCGTGAGGAAACCTGCATGTGTCTAATTTCACTGAAATTCTGCCACATGTGTATTTTACCAACCCGCATTGGAGCAGCGTGGTGGCATAAGCTCCAAAATCCTTCTCCTCAAAAAGGAGAGGAGATTAATTTTATTTGCGAGCTACTCCAGCCTGATATCTATGTTCGTATCACAGTAATCCATAAAACGATTCATAGTATTTAAGAAACGATGATAATGAATTACTAAAAGTATTTACTATATGTATTTTCCTAGCTAAAGCCCACGTAAACGAATTTCAAACATCACTTTTTTTAAAGGACTTAGACAAGTAATTACTCCAATTGACATTTAGTGGGCACCTTCGCCCATAGACACTGACACTGAAAAAACAATAAACAATCCCTTAGTCAATGCGTCGTAACATTTGGACCAAAGAGGTATATCTTACCCTTTATTATTTTATGAGTAAATATATAGCCTCGTGTAACTGCTAAATGTTATTAAAACAAAAATATCATGTTTTCTTCGTAATCTGCTCAAAATATTATGTTTCTAATTCAGAGAAAGATGAAATTGTTTATATGTTTAATTATGCTTTCCTGCTTTGATAACGGCCTCAACATAAACATAGACTATAAAATTAGTACTAAGAATACAAATAGCAAAATACTAACTTATCACCACGCGCGTTGCAAAAATAAATAATTATTTATATTAAAAAATGGGTAAACCACGTTATTAATTTTTTTTTTCACATTTTGATATTGTAAATTTTTAATAGAAATTAAATAGGAGTATTTGAAATAATTATTTACTTGTGAGATTAAAAAAAAAAATTGTGTATGCATGTTGATGGTTAGAAAATTATTTTTGGTATACATCTATAAGAACTAGGAGGGTAGAAAAATTTTCAATTGAGAAGAAGTAATTTACTTACTTATAAGCAGGCGTTTAAAGTAGTTAATGCAGTAATACTTTTTAATTTAATACTTATTAATCTACGTAGTCAATATTTATGTAATTTTAATCGTATAGAAATCATTAAATTATTTTTAGTTCTTTATTATCGCTTATATTGTTTAGTTAAAAATTGCTTTCTCTCTTCTCGCCAAATGATGATTGAAGATTCTATAGAACATATACAGTTTTTTACAACACAATATTATATTAAGTTTCACAGCAGTATATTAACAAAAAATGTATTGGCTGTGCTGGACTCTGTCGGAATATTTTTTTATAGCTTTTGTAATGCCGTGAGGGTTTTTTCGATAGGTTTTATGACGTATTAAGTGGCGTGCGAGTTTTTGTAATTAGGCTTCGCGAGTCATACATGATTATAAATGATGTAATGGTAGGCAGAAGAGACAAATCCAAATACCTTGCCTACATGTATTGCAATTATTATAGCGACGGTATGCAATATTTCTATAAAAGTCAATAAAAAGAGAATGAGAATGTATTTAAAAATGTTTATTGGTTTTAATTTTTTTCTTATAAATAAATAAAAATAACTGCTTGTATATATTGTGCCACATGTATAATATTAGCTCCACCAAAGGAAATTTGTAAATTTGTTTCAGGTGACAAGTTTCAGTAATATTTGTTAACAAAAATTGATGCAATGTTGTGTAGTTGCCGAAGAGTTTCTGAAGATACGCAATCAGTGGAATATATGTACATTATGTTACGCAACAAATGAGAATATAACTCATAAATAATATGTTTGTTTATCTTACATTTACATATATTATTGGTAAAATCTGTGATCTATATTGTAGAACCGACAATAGTAGATATGGTTCAGTAGCTAGAACATGTGAATTTTAACCGAAGATTGCGGGTACAAACCCGGGCAAGCACACTGAATTTTCATGGTGCTAATAATAATTGGAGGAAAACAATGTGAGTTTCATATGTTGCACGAAAATCTTGTGTATCTACCATCCCACATTGGAGCAACGTTGTGGAATGAACTCCAAACCTTGTCCTCAAAAGAAGAGGTGGCCTTAGTCCAGCTGTGGGATATTTAGAAGCTGTTATTTTACTATGTCAGATATTGTGTTACTACTTAGGATTACTTGAGGAAAAACGTTTATTAATATTATTTCATAATAGCATTAAGTATCTTTTTACAGTGGTATCTATTTTCTTAGTTCTCTAGATAAGAGGGCAATAACTTGACTGCGTGCCACAGTTCAAGGACGTAAACGTAGACTTCCATCAATAGTCAGGCAAAAAAATTGAAAAATAACTTTGGGACTAATACCAATATACGAGTATATAGGATATAGATGGATTAGTATATATTTTTGCTGTGTAAAATCTCAAGTCTAGTATGAAAGATTTTTATTAATAATCTGACCCGCTTACATAAAAGTAATATTTTTTTAATAATAATATAAATATAGCGTTATTTTTGGCCGAATGTTATACTTATTTCATTTATTAGTAACATGAAAGTTTTAAGTTAATTTCGCCTCTATGTATTCTCGTGCTAACTTAAACAATTTTGTAGCAATCATTGTTTTGTCATACGAAGTAATCATTTGAATTGCTAATTAGTTAGTAATTGTAGATTTAGGTTTTGAAAATATGTAAAGAAAATGAATTTATTGATGACATATTTCGGTCGGATAATGGATAGTAATTAATAATACTCATTTTTATGGTAAATTGTGTTATAAAGAATATCAGCATATATTAACCGATTGACATTATAAAATATATATAGGAATCGTGATTGCAATACATTGTAACTGACTTTGAAAAATAGTTTATGTGGTAAGGATCTTACAATATAGCGAGATATATTCATGAATTTCAATAACATTATGTCTTCTTTCGAGCACTTTTAGCATCGTTTATACAGAAAATAAAAACTCATTTTTGCCTACAAATTATTTTTTTTTCGTTTTAAATTCCTCTAACCTTGCTAAGTGTAAAATCAAAGCATTGCATGAAATAAAAAGGTTTTAAACGGTTTAAAATGTAAACTAAATTAGTTAGACACATATTATACCGGTTTATTATATAATTTGTATTATATTGTACACTGAGATGGTCCAGTGATTAGAACATCTGAATCATAATCGTAGATTGTAGGTTAGAACCGGGGTAATCGCCACTGTTGACGTGCTTAATTTATAATTCATCTCGCGGTCGGTAGTGAAAAAAAACTTTGTGACGAAACCTATATGTGATGGATAAAAATCTGCATTATATGTGTATCCACCAATCCGCACTAAAACAGCATGATGGTAATTTTTGTAAGCTTATTAGAATCTTTTGCGTCGGTCTGATTTATATAGCGTGTCACATAAACAATGCATAATAATTAATGTGATTGTTTAGTTTGCAAAAACAGTTATAATTGATTCTAAGTAGGAAAATTATTATGGAATTGACTTAATGAGAGGGAACGACTATGTCTAGAAACTTTTATTTTTTCGTAATAATTAATTTAATTTTATTTGCAAAAACATGGATATCGTTTTCGTCGATTTCCATATAGAACATGAAAAATTAATAATATATGGTTGGTTATGTTATATTTTTAATGTCTTGCAGGTTTTTCTAAATACATACATGTCGTTTTATGTAGAATATTATTAATTTTAATTTTTAATTAGAATATTAATGTATAATTTTGGTACGAAATGTAATCGTTAATTTTTTTTCTATTTAATTGAAATAAAGTAATTAATAATTAATTAATTGAAATTGAATGATTACATTTAAATTTTATTGAATAAAAATTTATCAAATGATTAGGTACTAATACAACACTTAACATTTAATTGAGACGCTAAAAGCGTCTAAATTAAAGTTTCTAATTTTAAACGAGGCTAATTTCTGTCTCTAGATAAAAAAATATTATAAATAAGTATCTATATCAGATTTATTTTGTTGTAATAAAAGAATTATATAAAATAATACAAAATTATATAATATGTAAAATAAAAAAAACACTGACTTAAAAATTCAATTTATTGTTTATAACAAAAATTGAGAATTAAAGATGTTGAATTTTTTCGTTAGTCACGAAACGTTGTTTAACAACTAATATATTATTTATTTAAAACATTTTTATGACTTTTATTAATTGAGTATTACGCCATCTATTATCACTAAGTTTAACTTATGAACGACAATAAAATTAATTTGTCTTTAGATGCAAACCACTAATGCGCGAGTAATACGTATATACGCTAGATGGCGCTACAAATCGAATGAATAAGCTTTTAGAATCCTGTAAGTTTGCATTATAACAGGTTTTTTAAAATTTACTGTCTTGTTTTGGGGGCCCGTATGCCGTTGCATGGCTGGTAGCTACACCTCCTCGTCCTGTGCTAAAAGCATTAGCGATAGCAGTTGGACCACCAGGGGTACCACTACCTGACCTCCCACCGTAGCCGAAGAACATTGGGAAATAAGCTCCTGTTGGCATCCTAGGGAGATATTCTTCACCATCTTCTTCGTCTTCATCTACTGGCCGTTTGACCTGTTTCCTTTTAGTGACACGTTTTTTCGGAGAAGGCAACGCTTTAGGTACCTCTTCTGTTTCAGGTTCCGTCAATTCAGGGGTGATCACAGATTTTAGCGTCGTTGTAATTTGTTCTGTTTTTTCGGTTGGTTCGGCGATTTCTGAAGCTTCGGTGATAACCGGTAGCTCGGATATTACAGCGGGCTGTTCAGGCAAGGGTTCAGATTGTTCAGGCACTTGTGGGTAGTAGACTTCATTCTGCTGTGGGGGATAATTGAACTCTGGTTGTGTTTGACGCCTCCTGTCTGGTAAATAGTATTGACTGGTTTGTGGTTGGTATTGTTCCTCAGGCTTGAACATAAAAGCGGCCATACCGGCTCCAACAGCCCTTGGATTGTAATACGGGTTGTAGTAGCGACTCAACGCCATACCTCCACGGGAGCTATCGACGGAGCCGTATGAAACTGAAAAAGAATCAAGTTTTACAAATCGTTAAATAAGAAATCTATGCCATCTATGAAACAAAAATTGTAAACAACATAATTTAAATTTAGTATGAATAAAGTAACGATTGTTTTATTACAAAATAGCTAATCAAACTTTTACATTTTAGTTTTATTTTATTTCAGTTATTTGAACAAATTAAAATCTAATTTACAACATTAATGTACAACTACTTTTAATTCAACTCACTTGAGTCCACATTTCCGTAATAGGGATAGGGATATCCTTTCGCTTCCAACAAAGCACTTGCAAAGACGAAGAACACGCAAAGGATCTTCATTTTTCACTGATTTACACTTGAATTGCCTTTGTATGTCGAAGGGTGCTGTGCGGTATAATGCTGTCGAGCTATTGTTGGTAAGGAGCAGACGGCGCGTTATATAGTCCAGTCTGGCTAGCGTAATTGAGATTCATGGCACGCTGGTTAGCCTGCGCCTGCGCATGCTACGATCGTCATTTTACACGATTCGGCAGTGTTCTCCTACCGTTATGGGAAACTGGACATCCTAGAGACGGCGAATGCTCGACACGTCTCCTATTTGGTGAAACGTTGAACTTATAGTTTTGTTTACGTGCCGATGACTCATTGTTGCATTTTCATCCCGATTTTTTTTTAAATCAATATAATTATGAAAATTTATCCTATAAATGCATATCTCCGGTCTTTTAAAGTAGTTAAACTGTAAATAGAAAGAATATTAAGAGTAAGATTAATGGATCTTAAAATATTTTTTGTAATCCACATATTCTTTTCTGACAATGTCTCCATCAGATATGCTCATAACTCAATCCAATTTAAAAACATCCTAACAATTCTGTTTATTATAAACATAAATTACGTTACTATTATTTTGAGCAAACCTAACCATTATTTGTAACACAACTTTTAAATAAACAGAGCTGTAAATTTTAATTAACTAGTATATTCGAGTTAATTGACTAAATAAGTCAGTCATTTATGTGTAATTGTGTGTGAACATCATTAAAAAAATATAAATAAATAAGTGAAAGGATTTAACAGTTTAAACAAAAGTTTATGAAACGTACATTACTAAATATGTCACAGATAAAATAAATATGTCCGAGTAACATATTTATTTGAAACCAGTTGGCATTATATCTCCAGACAGTCATTACATTACCGGGTGGGCTATCCGGGCGCCGGCGGGCTGCCTTCCTATCTAATAAATACGGTTACGGTTGCTTCTTGTAATAAAACAAATACTTTGTAATCATTCTTATTTAATAATTAAAGGTTATTTTTTATGTAAGTACACTTAGCGCAATAATAAAAGATAAAACATATAAATACAGGAAGAATGTAGAATATAATATGTATGTTAACGTTGTAAGCTGTAATAAAGCTAAGAAAATTAACGTTAGAAAATTCACGAATTAATTTCTCTGCCTATAAACCTTTGCACGCCCTCTTATTAATATTTCGGGGATATATTTGTGTATTGTGTGGATTCCTATGTAAATACATTTGTCTTGGCTTGCCTTGACTGACATCAATTACAAAAATAACCGATCAAGTACTGATTAAGAAGAAGTATAAAACTGACGTTTTGACAATTTTTCTATAAAAGCTGTCTAAATTAATCATTAATGCTTTCATTTCCGTTACGTAAAAGTTAACATGCGATTTAAAAATCGACCCTTAATTAAATAGTATATATTTAAAATAAACTTTATCAACTTAACATTCTCACTTTATGCTATAAAAAGCTTTCTATCATTAAAAATTTTATTTATAAGTCTTAGATTAAATACAGCTTTAAAAATTTTGTGAAAAAAATTATTTAGATTTTTTGCATTAAATCTTTAGTTGTAAGCAAATTTAAAAACAATTTTCTTATTAAATATGGGTAGGACTTTCAAAAAGCTACACTAACAAGACAGCGCCGCTTAGAGACTTAAACTAAATTTGTATTTTTATAACATTAGTACACCATTACTGTAGCTATTATCTTCAAATTAAAAATAATAGTCTAAATCGACATCGCAATCACAATCAGCAAAGATATCGCGGAAAAGAAACACACAAAAAAGTAAACCGAATTGATTTTCTTTATTTATGAAGTTGCTTAAAAATTGCAAAGTAAGTGTCATTATCGAATAAATTATACTTAATTTTCAGCCGATAGGGCTTTGTTCAGACTCATCTTTATCGGTACCACACATTCATCAGTGAGTCTACCGTGAATAATCAATACTGCTGTGATATTGCTGTTACAGTTTGTACAGTAAGTGGACCAGTGTAATACCAATTTAAAAAATAATAACATATTAGATTCCATGGTTCCATGAGTAAGACATTATATATGTAAGGTGTATACTTCATACCGTGCCAGTGTGTATGAGTGAAGTTGATCATTCGCCATCAGGTTATCGTTAGCTCCTCTACTAATAAATCTTATATTTAACAAAAAGGTTACTAGTGTCAAAATGTATTTTTAGTTTATTGTCGTAGAATAATGTTAATGTTGTAAATAATGTTTGTTCAAATGTTGTACTTTCTTTTTATTGAAAAAAGTCATGCAGCCCTAGCGCCAGATATATTCACCAATCCTCATTGGAGTAACATGTTGGAATAAGCTCCAAATCTTCTTCTTAAAAAGGAGAGGCTTCATCCAGCCGTGGGACATTAACACACTGTCACATTTTTACATACATGATATATGATATATCAAGCTCAAGTCAGATCGTGCATGGAGTACTGCAGCCATTTATGGGACGGCTCTGCTAAGTACCAGCTTGAAGCTTGGGATTCAGTGGATCGTCTTGCTAGAAGGCTCATTGGCGACCAGACACTGGTCGCAAACTCCAGACCTTGGAACACCGTCGTAAGGTTGCCTGTCTGTCGGTTTTCTACAGAATATATTTCGGTGAGTGTGCCCAGGAACTATTTGATTTGGTTCCTCCGTCACCTTTCTATCATAGAACTGATTTGCTTCCTCGTTTCTGATACGCACTGCTGAGATCTGGAATACCCTCCTGACCTACGTTTTTCCCACCACCTACAATATGGGTACCTTCAAGCCTAGAGTGAATAATCATCTTCTAGGCAAGCGCGCCCCATCTTAGACTGCATCATCACTTTCCATCAGGTGTGATAACAGTCAAGCGCTAGCTTATATATTTAAAAAAATATATATTTAGAAGACTTATTAAAACAATTAACAGTATAGTTCGCGTATGCCTGTACACAGGCCCGGACACTGCACGCAGATATAAGGCCCCTAGGCACTTTGACATTTAATGGCCTCCATCCCGAAGCGAGGACATTCGCCAGAGAACTAAAGTCACCGACATCGCGCTTAGAATTAGCTCGCTGAAGTGGAAGTGGGCTGGTCATGTCTCCAGGCGCATTGATGGCCGATGGAGCCGACACGTGTTGGAGTGGAGACCACGCTTAGGCAAACGTAGTGTAGGACGCCCTGTGACAAGATGGGCCGACGATTTAAAAAAGGTGGCAGGTTCGGGATGGATGCGGACTGCCCAAGATCGAGATGGTTGGCGATCTATGGGGGAGGCTTTCGTCCAGCAGTGGACGGCAAAAGGCTGAAAAAAAAAATCCCGAAGCGGTTAAAGCAAAATTATATTATTTTTGGCTGTATGGGCTTAGGAATAATTTCGGTGCTGCATGTGTATACAAAAATATCTCTCATATTTTAACCAATGTAATATTTTATTTAATGCCAATAATAAATATTTGAATTGATTTATTAATTTTAGGTAAAATTAACACTTTTTAATATATAAAATCCTTTGATTGCTCATATTATTTAACAATATTTCAAATTAAAAAATCGCGCATACCTATACTATATGTAACTTTGTTACTAAAAATAAGTGCACTTTAAGAATGAATTAGGTTAAAATCAATTGACGAAATTTTGAAATGCACTGCTTGTTAAGCAAAAGATCATATCAAGGTATCGAGTCTGTTTAAGTAAATCAACTACGTGGCTTGTCAAGAGTTCATTCATAACGATTTATTGCGCTAGCGCCCCTGCGCCAGAGCCTTGCACCTTTCTTAGAAACTTTACGATAATAGCAGGCAGAAATTTTAATGACTAAGGAAATTCTTATTGTTTGTTGTTACGCTTAAAAATACAGTATATTGACTCCCTCGTTGGTCTAGTAGCTTGATGTAAGGCCGCAGACCCGGAGGTCCTGGGTTCAATTTCCAGGTCGGGCCAATAAAAAGTTATTGGGTTTTTCTGTCAGAAAATTCTCAGTCTGCAAGTCCGGAGTCTGCAAGATGGAAGTGTGTGCACTCCCGTGCTTCGGAAAGCACGTAAAGCCGTTGGTCCTGCGTCTTAAGTCTTTCCGGTCGTGTCGGATCGCCGTCCCATCAGATTATAGTCGGAGTTAGGGAGTAGAGAGTGCACCTGTGTTTGCGCACACACTTGTGCACTATAATATTTCCTGCGTAGTTGGCTAATCTCTCTTGAGATTGGCCGCCGTAGCCGAAATCGGTCTGGAGGAAATTATTATTATATTTGTTCTTTTAGCTAATTTAAAAGTCTTATAAGTAGAGAACAGTTTATATATTTTTGTGTTAATCTTAGGAAATATACTCTATTGAAATCAGATTTAGTACCACAACATTTTTAAGTGCAATATTTCTATTTACAATTTATAACATAAGGAGGTCTACTACGATTATGCTTTATCAGAAATATTCCTTTTTATAAGAATGGTTTCACACATTCGAGACTGTAATGTTGCTCTTCTTTTATTTACATTAACATGAATTATATGTGTCATTATTATAACCTTATCATGAATATTAAAATTGACAAATAGATAAAGCCACAAGTCGATTAAAATAATTCAAAAGACTCGTAATGTATTTGAAGAAAAGTACTTTAGAGCACACCGAAACTTAACTTTAGTCTAATCTTGCCGACATGTATCTATTACAAAATGAATGAGGTACATTGCTTTATTTTTAAAATACTTATACAATTTGATTGTTATTTCAGACACGAAACTGCTACCTAGCTCTGATACGATCCTTTTCTACCGCCGCGATAGCATCGCTGCCCACGGCATAAAGTGCCTCTAAGTGGTTATAACAGTCAAATTTGCGAGTTTGCACGTAGCGTACTTGTTACCGGAAACATTTATATGACCACCTGGTAACTTGACTCATCCACGATTGTATCTCGTAAGATGTTTATTGGGATCACGTAGGATTGGTTTGATTTATTATAATGCGTATGCAGTCTTTTTATAAAGACATTGTACTTAGTGAATTCGCTACGAAAGCGAGGTCTTCGCCCTTTTGCCTCTATGCGAAATGTTTTTCAAGTGAACACATAAAAGTTAAAGTACAATTGTTGTTTCATTCAAACAATTAAAAATAAAACATGCCAACAAAAGTTAAATTTGCAAATATTATAGCGCCAAAACAGTTTGATGCCAATTGCCTCTATAGTTAGATACCTTAAGTAGGTTGTGTAATTGATAGATTTTATAAAAGTGCTAACTGTTGCAATCAAAGAAATTGACAACTATTTCAGCGGAAACACTCTTTATAATTATTATTTTTATCTATTTTATATCTATCGCTTTAGAAAATAAAAACATTTGTGGCATTTCAAAAGTATACAAAAATATATAAAACCTTGCACAGGTTTAAAAAAAATGATTCAGTAATATAAATAAACATAACATATTAATATATATACAGATTGTATTGTATATATATATATTATATTCGTGTACATTTATTTCCTAGTAGAACAATCTGATGCTGTTATTTCTGACACAAATTAGTTGAATCAAATTTTGTGTAAATACCACTTACATTATAAAATCCATATAAAAACTAGCTCAAGAATAAAACATAGCCTTAATACTGGAAACAGGTTGTAGACATTGATATTCTAAGAATAATGCAAGTCGATCGATCGTCTCGTAACAATAGGAAACAAAGGATAAACAATAGTAGGATTTCTTTATAGAGGGCAAAAGAGTCGCGACTTGATGCCATTGTAACATTTGCAATGCATATCATTTAGTTTCAATCGGACACATATTCAGTAAAATAATACAAATTCCACAAAAAAGAACATTTTATTAATAAAAATAGAGATTAGAATTTAATTAGTTACGCTTTTAAGAATTGATTCAATTTATACTTACTTATTTTTATCTGAACATTAATTTCAAGATTCTTTTAAGTTACAAAATATGTTTATATATTTTATTTACGAAATTATGTTTTGGCATCATAATCTACAATAATTCTAGCGATTGCCAACAGCCTCACAATCAGAGTATATATATTTTAAATTATCAAACGCTTCCGAGAATTGCATGCATATAGTTTACTTGGTAGACATTCAGCCTGCGCTTCACCTGTCAGATCGACCGATACAACATCAAGATAGTCTGATAACAGCAAAAGAGGTGCAGTGCAAGGACCTCTTTGAACCACCGTTAGCTTCGTTCTACTGCTCGTACCCTAGTCTGTGATCTATGTTTTGAAAGTCAATACTGTTATCAAAGTTTAAAATCGAAAACACAAACAGAAATGCTGGCGATACTAGTCCCTAATAGCCAACGTTGCATACATTTATAGTGCTTTTGATGAAAATGTATTAGCAATTTGATCTTTATATTTTCGACTGTATATTAGATATTCTTGACTGTATTTAACGGAAAATATAATACTTAAGCAAAATAATAACGGAATATTATAATAAATTAAAAGCAATAATTCTATTATAAATATTTTCTTTAAATAGCATAAAAATATAAGTCGCATCTATGTACGTGACTTGTGCGAACATACTTATTCATAAATCAATATGAAACCATTGTCCTTAGCGAATAATCTTCTAATGAAATTACGTCAGAATCGTGCTCTCACTTCGTTAGCGGCATGACAGAAGCTATTGAATGCTATTGAAAAATCCAAATACGCAACTATTCCATATTCAAACAAAAATTGACGTCAAAATATGAATTGCATCGAACGAACATAAATGTGTGTTAATATTTCTACAAATACATACTTATATTAAATGTGAACTTTGCTAGATTTATTTACTAGATAAATTAATTAATCGTATTTATAAAAAATATAATTTAATATGTACTCATTAAATCGTAAGTAAGCCGATCAAGTGGAAGTTCTTTAAGAATATATCAAGCGATTATTAATTTCAATTAGGTACTAATGCAATGAAATATTTATATGAACACATTTTTTTGGGCATAAAGTCCGAATATTAAATTTTGTGTTATTATCACACCTACCACGTGTTCTAGCAAACGAATCAGGCGTTTTCCTGTTCTTTGTACTTTATATGTTCATTACCATATACTTGCTATGGAGACGTGCCTAAGTTCACGATCGATATTGTTATTATTTGCTTCTAGATCACTACGTGGATCGCGTAGTAAGACAATTCTATTCAATTTTTATCAGTTATCGTCTGGTGTAATTTTTTTGCGTTTTGTTTGATTTTTTGCATCGACTGTGACAAGACCCATGCCATGTTTAACAATGTCAATGATAACTCTTTATTATGATTTATGACTGGACTGCGTTACTTCATGAAGCTCAACATAACAGGGCAAATGAGCGATAATACCGCAAACATTAATAAATAAAGTCAGGTGGAAAAGAAACGATTATAGAAATATTGGCTATATTAGATGACATTTAGGTCGGTAAAATGACCGAAACATAAGTAAAAGAACCTCTTGGAAGTCATGTAATTTTATATATGAATAAAATAAAAAGTTATTCATTGTTTTGATGATTTCACACATGTATAAGGCAACACACAATATAAGTCAACTAAACTAAAACTATTTAGTTTAGTATAAAGAAGTTTGAAAGAAACTTCCATGACGGAAAAACTAAAAGGAGATAATTTTTATCATAGTATAGATATATTATAAAGAGATAGTAGCGCAAGAGATATCTCTTCTTTTTTTTACAGTGCACAAGAGTGTACGTAAACACTGGTGTACGTTCTAACAGCTTTACGTGCGTTCCGTGGCCCGGGACTGTGAACATTGCAGAAAAATTCAATAACTTTTGATAAGAGCTCGACCAGGCGTGACTTTAATTGGGATTTGAAGCTTTAGAAGCTTATATCAACAGGATAGCAAAATGTCATATTAAATGAAGAATATGAGGCACTAATGTAAATAGTTATAAGACAAGTGAAAACAATGAGTAAATTAATATAAATTGTATAATTATCACTTCCCACAAGATTGTTATAGTTTAGGGTTTAAACCTATTAAAGTATAACAATATTATGCTTGTGCTAAGAGATTTCGCTCTCTATAACAACATATTTAATATTATAGCAATTTGCAAGAAATAATAGCTTCTGAAGTTATGTCTAGAACTTTAGATATAGAGATAAATAGAAAACACACTGTGCTCGACCCTGGTCCATAAATGGGATAGAGACGAGTGAATGACAATGATCATGGTATTATATACGTATGCAGAAGTAAATACATAACTATTTTTATGTAAGTTTTAACTATACATATATACATATCTATATAAAAAATTAATAAAACCATATACATATATTATGACTGTTTATACATGACATAGTATATTTATATTGGAGTTACATCTTCCTTGCATTTGGCTTGAAATTGAACAGAGTACAATTATTCTGGACAAAGCATAACTGTCCAGGAGAAATACAGTAACTCTTCTTTATTTATAAAAAAAAATCTATCACGTAGCGTCCCGATTGACATATTATGCGAGTATTTTCAGAAATGCCGCGGCTCTTTGCGTCGCAGCAGATAAAGTACCTTTTTATTTGACAAGACGGTTATCACGACAATCATTTCTGTCACCTACATACGTACACAGACTATATATTCTGAAGAAGTTCTGCTTTTAATATTCCTAACATCTTTCAAAGCAATATAGACGTTTTAAATGTGTACTTCAGACGGTTAAGGCACAAATTGTTATGATAATCGACTTTACTGATGAAAATATATAATTTTTATAATATAACAACCGTTATAGTATAAAATATATTTATTTTTAAATTATACACTTAAATCTTCCTCATGAATCGCTCCGTCCATTGGTGTAACTGTATGAGAATCCGTTTGCTATTTTTTGAGTCTATCGCGTTCAGAAAGATAGACAGGCACGGCGGGGGAGTTTGTTTTATAATATGTAACATGTATGCAATGCAACAATATATTTTGGAAAAAATATAAAAATAAATAAGAAAAGAGACGTGATATATAAATATTAGACGAAAATAATTATTTTACTTAGTGACAACTAATCTTTATGCAATCCGCAGCCCACTCATGAAATATATTGCTGAACTCTATCACAACGATTATAAAAAAGTATCTAATTTTTAATTTATGACTTCTTCAGTACTATTCAATTAAGATGCGCGGTGCGACAACAGAATTTTTATTGTTGTACGATGAAATAAATTCCACAAGAGCAGCTGCAGATCATGATATTTGAATATAAAACCTATGCGAGGTCGTGTCTAAATTCCGTTTCGAAAAAATAGTTCTCTTTCAAGTACTGTCGTATAAATCTTAAAAAGACAATGGGTTTGCGGAACGGTCAATTAGGTTATGAATATTTCATTGATTTTTTACATAATTGAGTTAAAATGCGCAGGTGTCCTTATGTATTTTGCATGTATATCAGTAATTATAATTAAATAAAACACACGATTCGTTTAGATGTGATACAAATACTGATTGTTACGACAAAATGATTGGCGCCGTCACGTCTTTTTAAAGACCTGAAACTTACATCAAGAAATAGGTGATCGTGTTTTTGGATATTTTAATAAATGTAGATTTTTTTATCATTCTTAGGACGAATGGTGGCAAATATCTCATTTATGGTCAGTGATGAACTCTATAAAATGTTTAAGCCATATGGATATATCTAAGATATATTAGGCGTATATATGAAATTGGCGTTTTGTACGGGAGGAATACAAAGTCAATTTTTTTTGTAAAATATTTCGTTTAGGGCAGGATTTGGCTGAGTCTCCAGGGTTCATGCGACGAGCGCTTCCGATTATCTTACAGTATCCACTTTTCATCACAAGTAATGATTCGATTTAAAATCCCTTCATTATTGTGTCAGTTGAGCAAAGTAACACAGCAGTCGACGCGTGTTTGCAAGTTCGATTCACTCAATTCATGAGGTACCATTAATCCTTCGAGCTGTTTCTGTAACACTGGTGCCACGGTAGAACTCGTACTCTTAAATATACCGATATTTTATGTTTTCCATTGTGCGGTAATAAGCGACGCTAAAGAAAAAAATAATGAGGAAAAAACAAATGAATGACTGTTTTCAAAATTCTAATGTACCAGCTAAATGAATTTGTAAATTTGAATTTGCAATTCTTAACCAAAGAGGAGATATTTCAGATCAAAGCGGTCAGTACGACAAAACGCTAATTTCATATGTAAGGACCTAATATCTAAGATGTTCTCTTTTGTGCCTGTAATTATATTAGCTCACCCACGCCCATAGACAATGGTTTTTTAAGAATTGTTAACCATCGCTTACATCGCCAATGCGTCACCAACCTTGGGAACTAAGATGTTATGTCCCTTGTGCCTGTAATAACACTGGTTCACTCACTCTTCAAACCAGAACACAACAAGAAAAAGTACTGCTGTTTTGCGGTAGAATATCCGATGAGTGGGTGGTACCTACCCAGACTAGCTTGCAGAAAGCCCTACCACCAGTAGAGTTAAGTGGTCTCATTCTCAAAATTTCAGTTTTATCATAACATTTTGTCTAAATTGATGAGAAAAAATACCTGTCGTGCTATTCGTTAAGAACTCACTTCATTATTCACCCGTGAAATGTTGACAATCGACTTATAGTGATATTCTATTGTAATGTGAGTACTTTTGGAATGTTATTATTATTATGGTCAATGTCGCACATCACTTTCTGCAATTTAACGACCGTTTTTGCGGTGAGTTTTGTTCTTACAGAATAGTCCTACTGCTCACTAAATGAAAATAAAACCCGATTTTGTTTGATTTTTCTTTAATAAAGGAAATTCAGATAAAAGTCTAGAATGGAATGTGAACCCTTCTAGCTGAAATTACGGGTCGCATTGGTGTGTGCATGCTAGCGGATATGCATCTTATGGTTTCGTGTCCACTCCACAATACTTAGATTCTTTAACTCTTTGGAGGTATACGGAGCTGGCTGCACTGATTTCACTAGTTGCTTTAGAACGCTATCCTAATCTTCTTGAGACTAGACACAATTTCTAGCAAAGCTACGCTTCGCGAGCTCGCACTAATTTATAGCCTCGGGCCGTGGAAGGTTTAGGTGTATAACTCATTACGGTTTTGAATAAATTTAAATAAGGTTTAAATATGATTGCTGTATATGTCAGAAAAAATCATACCAACACGAAGTTTCACTGCTGTGCGCCACCAGCAGAGTTAAAAGTATTACGACATAAGCGTTTTACATCGTAATACTTATAACTGTATCTACTATATCGTAAGACAAAGTTAAGGGTAGTTATTTGATATATTTCACAGAAACATCACTAAATTAACAAGCTGGTCAAGGTGTATTTAATGGTATATATATGCTAAGTAATGTAATTATAAAATTATATTTTTATATTCTTTAATTTTAATTCTGTAGCCGAGATGGCCCAGTGGTTAGAACGCGTGAATTTTAACCGATGATCGTGGGTTCAAACCCGGACAAGCACCACTGAATTTTCATGTGCTTAATTTGTGTTTATAATTCATCTCGTCCTTGATGGTGAAGGAAACCTGCATGTGTCTAATTTCATTGAAATTATGCCACATGTTTATTCTACCAATTCGCATTGGAGCAGCGTGGTGGAATAAGTTCCAAACCTTCTCCTCAAAAGGGAGGAGGCTTTAGCCCAACAGTGAGACATTAACAGGCTGTTACTGTTACTACTCTAATTTTAACTGTTTTTATAATGTGTATTAGCATCGCGTCTTTTTTTGCACAATTTTTATACGAAATAGAACACTTTTTTGTACACCATTCATGTACATGTAGATATGTCATATTATGAATAATATAATTTTAGACTAGAATCAGGCGTCTTTTATAATAAATACTTAAAATGTATATACAACATTTTATTATAAACAAATTGTAAGTTTACCAGTTAAAGCTCCTGCTTCGTGTGTATCAATTAACCCAGTATCCATATAAAGAAGTATACAAATACAGATGATAAAACTTATAATATATACAAACTTTAATAAAACTAGAAGAAAATCAAGTTAATAATCGCAACCTATTATGCTCTTAGCTTTTCGACACCTGTTTTTTATAATTTTAACCTTTGTTTTTGACCCAAGACCTTTTTTTTCGTCGATCAAAATAGACCTCATAGTCTGATAAGTGTACAAATTAACCTTTACATTCCCGTGGAGTTATTTAATGAATGATCAATACCTTAAAAACGAATCGATATATTTTAAAAGATCAAACTTAAAGTATAAAAATAAAGGCGGCAAGGCGGCCGGAGGAACGACATTTGCATACAAATACATAAAAATTTACGAATCGCGTTTTTAACTTACGCGTGTAATTAATATAAAGGCTATAGGTTCTAAATCTTGTCGTTGCACGATGCATATTTTATTAGTGTTTACGGAAGTTTGAAATTCGTTGAATATATACCCATGTTTAATATTGTACATACAATTTGTGAACATTTATTGATTACAAAAAATATTTTTTGTTAAATAATATAATTTTTTTTTCTCTTCTCTGGCGGGAAATATATTAATTATATTTGCGCGAAAAACACATCTCCTGTCACAGTCACATGTCACCTACACTTCAAACATATTTTTATTTTTATAATCAGTCGTTCAATCAGACTGTGGAAAAAACTCAATAGCACTTTTTATTAATTATATTATTTTTATTTAAGAGATCTTAACCATATTCTTCAATATAATTTAAAAAAATATGTGCGACATAAAAAAATATTATAAAAGATCGCCAATCGTTTTAGAAAGAAAAGAAAAGCAAATGAGATCGCACACCGCGAGGGCGTGATTTTGCTGGCATTTTTGTATTTTTAATTTGTAGTACCACTTGTACCTAATTATGCAACGTAATGATATTATATTTAAATCATTATGATTAACAAAATATTTTATACAGATGACTTACTTAAAGTGTAAATTTTACACTACAACATAATTAAAGGTACAATTATATTAGAAGCTTTCAATTCGTGCAATTTTATTATTTATTTTGACAATAAGCCTGTGAGATATGTACGACTATAAAGCACACACAGATTATTGTGTACATAAATAATTTAGACTGAAGACTAGTATAGTTTCATTCTATTTTTAGTATCGATATTTTTTATTTATAATTATTGCTGTAAAAATATACCTTTATCTAAAACTTTTTTGTACATTAAAGACAATTTTGCAATAATCCTTAACTAACAAGTGTCTAAAAAAGCATTTGTTTTTGTTTTTGAACTCGCTTGGGTTACCATATAGAAACACTTTTCTATGCTGTGTTTCGGTGGTTAGAAGGGCGATGGAGGCATTGTCATTACAGGCACAAGCACTTCTGGTTAGAGGCGCATTGACAATAATAAGAATGGTTGGCATTTAAGAAAAAAAATAATATGACATTGGTACTCAGGACAAATGGCCTTGCCTGTATGTCTTATTATTTAAAAAAAAATCTACGAAAAAAAAAATTAATCAGTTGTTACTAATCAGTTGTACAGTTCACTTTTGCACGTGTAGTAGATTTTTCTTAAAATCATCAGAACGTGTCTCCTCGACGTCGTTAAATCAGTGATAAAGCGAATTCGTTTCAAACTTTGCCGAGGAATGGATGGAAAAATTGGCATAACAACAAATCAATGACATCTTTTGCATGAAAATCGTGTAATAAGTTCTCCGAAGCTGTAACCGTATTCTAGGCATACGTATGAAATAAGTAATCGTTGATGGTGCGCGCGCGCCTCTAACGGTGGTGATCCTTCCAGCTTGCCGACTGATTGTATTCAAATATGGCGTGATTCTCATTTATACAGCGCGTTTTTTTATTCATTAATTATTAATTACGTTAAAGTCTTATAACTTCCAAAAGTGATAAGAAAAGTATCAT
Organism: Nymphalis io; assembly: GCF_905147045.1. Lineage (NCBI taxonomy): Eukaryota > Metazoa > Arthropoda > Insecta > Lepidoptera > Nymphalidae > Nymphalis > Nymphalis io. Next base: position 7,327,583 of record NC_065888.1, read on the forward strand.
TATCTGAATATGCAATGTTGGTAATATTTATTAAATATTGGCAATGTTAATAATATGGGAAGTATTAAATCTGCTTTATATGAGATCCCTTTTTTATCCCTTGTAACTATATTTTTTTCATGAAGCTTCACAATTAATTTTAATGATCGGGCTATATATTTTTCCAAGTAAATTTGTCATATTAGGTGTAGCATTCGGTTGTGTGATTATACTTAAGGGTGTGGTTAAAGTGAAAAATCGTAAAAATAAACTAAAAAAGCATTTTTTCCCTACGCTGACTGAATATTTTGACGGATAAAGAAGCAATACTTCACACAGATTTATTTGCAAAATCCATCCTGTATATCCGAATAAGTGCGTAGAACATTATTCGCAGCGCGTGCGCTTCTCATTGTCGTGCCTGCGCGCGTCTCGCTCTATGAATACCATTGCTGGATTTGGCACTTTTTTTAATCTATCATATATGCCGACTACACATGCGTACACAAAGTAAATCATTATGGCATTATGCTTTAAGTTAGAGATTATGTTTATATATTTCTTAAAACAAAAACAAATGTTATTTAATATATTTTTACGATTGAAGTGTACCTAATTTATTAACTTAAAAGTCTCACTGTTTTCTAAGGAATCCTCTCTTCTTTGGAAGAAGATTTGTAGCTTATTCTACCACGCGAAGAATGTTAAATTTTAATGAGTTCAATAATTATATTATACATTTTATGTTGCTATAGTAAAATGCCTTGATCGCTTTTTTTAAGTAAACTTGTTCAGACATAAGCGTTTTTATGGGGAAAATATTCGTAAGTTTAGTGTAGTGTAGTAACCCTAAAGTTAAACAGTATAAAATCCTATAATTTTTAAATATTGTAATATCTGAAATACATAGTTATGAATTATTAAATATCAATATAATGAATCTCAAGAAACCCCGGTGACCTAAAAGGAAAATAATTTATGAATTTCAAATTCTAATTTTTGAATATGCATTATTATCACGACGAACTAAAATTAACTATCATTATGTCTTAAGATAATAATATTCGTCGTCATGTATGGAAACTTAAACATGCTTTTTACGTTTGATTTACTTCAAGATTCTGCTTAATGATTTGTATAAAATGTAATGTAATTTTTCACTTCTTTCACGAAGGAGTCGCCTTCGTCTATATTTTACTCCTCAAAATACTTTTGTTGTATTGTACTGACCTTATTATTACATGATTTTAAAATCTTTAAATATCGTTATAAATAATACTAATATAAAGTGTATACATAATACTTAAAGTATGGATAAGAACTTTCTTTATTTGAAATACCTTTTTTATATTCATTTAAATTGTTTTTTTTTTCATAATTTAGTTACTTTTATTATTGTTAACACTGTAACTTTTGCAGCATCTAGGACTGTTAAAAATGTTGATATTGTGTAGTTTTGACTAATAAAATATTGTTTTCATCGTCTTTTAAATCTGCATTTTAATAAAATAATAATTACTAGCAAATTCTCAAATGTCTTTAGAAAAATACAGGAATAATAAAAAAAAAACCATTAACTTTTAAGCTACTTTTGAAATAAGTATTATATAAAATATGTTTCAATATTTTTGTTGAATAATAAAATGTATGAGCTTTATAACATATTACATAAGTTTATACTTATATATATTTATATTATTACAAAGAAAAACAAAAATAAGCTTAAGTAAAAACTATTTAAGTTGAACACAATGGAAAATGTATCTTGAGATTAAGGTGGAGATTGAGATTAAGGTGAAGATTTTACACTTGGTAGGAAGACCAAAGCAGTCACACCAGGTAGGTAACGAGGAGAAGCCAGGAGGCCAGTAGCAAGAAGTCTGAAGGTCGAGTGACACCTTTAAAATGACGGCTTCTCAATGATTCGGTTGGCAAAGGATCGGGTTAGGAAGTATTTATCAAGCAGTGGGTTTATGTGGACTCAAATCGGTGTTTATTAAGGTGAGTATGATTAAACTTAAATATATTTTTCACTTAAATCAAATTGATATTATGAAATACAAACATTTCATTTTATATACTTGACTAGTTAGTAAATTACATTGTAGTGATAATAATTAATAAATCTTCGTTTCCGCGACCCGGGCGCCATCTTGTAAGTTAGTTCTGGCGTCAGTCCTCGCTTGACGATTACCGGATTGACTCTTGATATGAAGGACTGATTCTACCACAACCTCTTCTACGGCCTGTTTTACGTTGTTGTCTGAAATATATATATATAATTATGTTAAAACGTTGTATTATAAATTTTACATGGTTTAAAGATCGGTTTCAGTGACTAATTCTTTTTTTGAAGTTACAGAACAATTGTTTTTCAACAAATTAATTTATATCTAGATATGAAACATAATACAAAATATCACTTTTTGAAAATTGCGAACGAAGACAATTAAATGTTATTATCACCGCTAATTAAACATTTATAGGTATTATCAAATAAGTTATACATTAGTAATTATTTTATTAAGATCATAATAATATTTATACTCTACTACTTAAAATTAAAGTGTAAACCTTCATCCTTAATCTTTACATTACCACAATACAAGAATTGTATCTACTATTTATATGATCTAAAACTCGCACTACACGTTACCTTTTGTTGCTTTTATGTTTAGCGATCGATAGACTCTTGGCGCCATTTATTTTTAGAATAACTAACTTTGCATTCTTTTCACACACAACTGTACTACTTCTGCTTATAGAAAAAAAAAGAAATATCTCAGACCATTTGACTCGCAGTAATATTAAATGTGAGGTCGTTTTATATTTAAGAATTTATTTAAATAAATATGGTTGCAATGATTCAGTAAGATGAGTTTTCATTATTTTGGAATATTTTCGAAATAAATATTTTAGTAAATTTACATTTTAGATTGCTTAGTAGATAAATTGACGTGTTTTATTAAAATTAGGTTTGAAAGTAACAATCAATTTTGCTATGAGTCAGTTGTGAACATTGTGACAACAATTTAACATGATGTAAATGACTCATTATGACAAGTTACGATTGTTATGTTCCTTGGCTTTGGTTACACATTGTGCATAAGTTACTTATTGACACTACAAATCTTGTATTTATCTATATATCAGGTAAAAAGTGTATGCTGCGGACTATGCTTAGGATCATTTCACATAAACATTGCATTTGCATCGGTTACAATATAAAATTTCATATAAAGCTTTATGATGATGTCACCTGGTCCTACCCGGAAATTTAACCTAAGCCGTCGGAATCTACAGCCTTATAAGCTAGTGTTGCTACAGCCTTACAACCAACGATGCAATACTGTTTAAAAAAATGCATTTTAAAGTCAAAGTTCAAATTATTATTATTTTGGCATTACCTTTTTTTAAATCCTATATCGGCTTGAGATGTCTGATTTTTGAGAGACGTTTATATAAAATGTAAGATAGATTTATATAAAATAAATTATACTTTCTAGGTATTTTTGGTCGTTATTATCTTTTTTATATTAATAACAAAACATTTTAAATAATTAAAATTATATAGCAGATAATATGAAAAGTAAGAAAAATAAAATAGTTTTCGACTTTCGTAATTACAGGTAAGTAAATAAGTAAGCATTTCTTTATTTTTTGTTATTTAATAGAAAAATTTACGGTGATTTACGATATTAACTTTGTTGTGCATATAATAATGAATTATAAACTAACGAAAACCAAATTTAAATAATTTAAAAATTTTATTAAAATTTTCATTAAAGCACAAATTTGTTAGAATTAATTATAAATACATATTTTGTATCAGAATAAAATGGTTTGTCATTCCATTGTCCTTTAGTTAGCTGGATATCAAAAATCTTATGACGTAAAATATTGAAAAACAAAATAAGGAAAACGCAGATTAGTTCATATTATGAACTCGTGAGTTCATTTTGACATTTTTATGAAATGTTTGAAATAAAGTTTAGTTATTGAATTAATTTTTACCGCTTACGTAGTGTAATTAATTATTTATGTAATGGTATATGTTCTTACGTCACAATCTTTACAACGCAATACAAGATTTGATACATATACACTCGCATGTAATATCATACTTTCAATAACAATAATATACATACGATTTCAATTTATATCAATTGTCTTTTACAAAATGAATAATTAAAACAAATATAAAAAGGTAACAAATTTTAAGTCTTTGAATATGAGTTTCATTTGTGTGATGTATAAATGCCATGGCCATGTTTAGTTAGTAAAAATTGTCTATCGAATTGTGTTAACTTCGTAGGTATTGATTTAAAATTCAAAGGGTACTTACCATTGTTGCCGAATTGGAGTTTCGATTGCGGTGCAGCGGACACTAAGACGATGTAGAGAAGGAATATCACAAGTAGGAGACGCATGGTGAGTGGTGTATTGACGGTGGACGGTGACGCGACGATTCTGTAGCGACTCGACTGCGGACGGCGAGCGATTGTCAACAGTCTCACCTACGTGCTATCTAGGACGCGGTGGGCAATTCTAGATTTAATTTCAATATCTAATATTAATATTTTTTTGCATTATATTTGTATTAACATGAAATTAATAAATAAATTATTAAATCAGTACGTGCAGTAACAATTTTTTTTAAAGTTAAATTTACTGTACTTTTAATCCATTGTCAATTTTCTTTAAATTATATCTTTTATGTTTCTTTGGTGTAGTGGCTAGATGTAAGGCCGCAGACCCGGTGGTCCTGGGTTCAAATCCTAGGTCGGGTCGCCTGAACTCTTTCTTGTCGTGTCGGATTGCCGTCCCATCGGATAATGAGAGTTAGAGAATAGAGAGTGCACCTGTCTTTGCGCACACACTTGTGCACTATAATATGTCCTGCGCAGTTGCCTAATCTCTCTTGAGATTAGCCGCCGTGGCCGAAATCGGTCTGGAGGACTATTATTATTATGTTTTATGTACGTATATTTATGTTTTACCATAACATACATATATTAGAAGAATAAAGTACAAAATAATTTTTGTGCGTTAAATACAAATATCTTTAAAGAAATTTATATTAATGGTAAAATAAAATGCATAACGAATTTTATATAATAATTTATTACAATATTAGAGAATAGTCCACCCGATTGCATAAGTTGCAGAGGTGGGTGAGAACTTGAGAAGCGAGTGCGGGTCGCCTGACTGCTTCGAGTATAGTGAGGAGCGAAGCGATTGAATTAACGCGAATATTATATAGCGGTCTCGTATACACAAATTAGTCTTGTAGCTTATAAGTCGCGAAGACGACTGCCAGCTTTCGTAATTATTATATGCTAATAATTTTGAATGAGTTTTATAAAAATAAGCTTAAAAAACATGAGAAAATAATTTAAAATATTCTATAAAATTATGTATATAATTTCATATTGTATTGTATTATTACATAAAGGTACTATATAACATCGCTTTTTTCACAAAAATTTTGACATGACTATAACCAGATCCATTAGTACCCAAGAGGCGTATACTTATTTACTAGAAGTAATTAGCCTTATTAGTAATGGTGGTAGTTGCATATAAACATGTCAATACATGTTACGCATATAAATTGTATTATTATTATATCTACTAATATAAATATAAAGATAATTTTTTTACTACAAAAATATATTTAAAAAGAAAGTATTGATAATTTTATGTTTTATAATTAAAGATAATGTTATATTATACGTACATTTCAAAATTTGATTCCTACAGTGTGGCTAGTTTTGATCGAGTTGTTATCTGACTAACATCATGTAAATATGTATATTAGTCGATTGTTACCGACATAATAAATATTTTACAATAATTGCTTGTGGCATTTATTGCAACAATTATAAATAAATGTAGTAAATTATATGTAAGTTACGTGTATCATCTATATGAAAGTCAAAATATGCATTAAGCATGATTGAACGGTACACGAGCCCTGAACAAAAAAGGAAGAAAATAGGTTACGAAATTTACGATCATCCAGAGAAGTATAAAATATCAAGATTGCTGTGGCTGGATATAATAACCGTAAAGTTTCTGACTAAACAAACGAAAAACCTTTAAGCAAACCAAAATCTAAATCTAAGATTATTCAGAAAAATAAAGACCAATTTATTTATTAATTTTGTTGAGTACCGTAAATAACATTTATTATATTTATTTATGTATACTTTATTGTTCATCACTACATCATGATAATGTTACAGGAAAATGCTTAGAACTTATTATTGTGTAGACGGGGATTTTACGGTAAATAGCCTTTTCTTTAAAATAACCCAAATGGGAAGTCTTAACATAGCATCTGGGTAGGTGGTGTAGTAATAACATTACAAATAAATGTGTACAAACTAATACTTATACGTAACACATATAAACTATGTATGTATACATATATACTAGTTACTATTCTCTATTTCAGTAATTTATAATATAAATCTTTAATAGTACTATCATTAAGGAGCAAAGAGTTTGCTAACACAATTCGGGTAGGAGTTGGTAAAAGATAAATTTAGTTTAAAAATGGGTTAAAAGTTGGGTAGAGCCAAGTCCTTTTCAAATATAAATTTGGTGTAATGTAGTTGCTGAACATGTCCTTGTGAATCCAGTCAAAATTTCCAGGATGATTGAAATCTCTAGACGGTCCACTAAAAAGATCATTCATTGGCCATATCATTGGATTAAACGGATTAGCCCATGGATTTACATTTGACCCAATATTTTCTGATTTAGCTGAAGATGAAACAGCTACACCTCCTGGATAAAATTTTATAGAACCTTCCGCTATATTACCATCAGAATTTTTTAGCCAGTTTATGTTATTTGGGAACAAATTGGCCGTATTTTCATCAGATTCCTTTATTCGCTTTGAAGATTTCCCATTTTTTATTGCAACAGGTATTTTATTATTTTGGTGAGGGAAGAAATGAATATCTCCAACTGAGGATAATCGCCCGTTTCTTGACAATATCCCAGCGACACTGGCTACACTCATCATATCATTTCTTGGCACAATTGGTATTTCAGTATTATAAATATGTGGCTCAGTCCCATCAAATTTATCTGTTATAATAAATAAATAAATTAGATTAATTTGAGTAAAACTTCCTTTTAATTTAGATTGTGGAATATAAATATAATAAAATAGCAATATTTCACTTATATACCGAATTATTCATTCACATTATAGAAAAAAATAAACCAATAGATTTTTACATAGCATTGGTTTGTATAATTTTTAGTAAATTGTTTTCATCTTATTAAAATTAATGAAATGTAAACATTTATAAATGCAGTTGTATAATTAAATATCATTCTTGCCTTTAAAAAATTACATTTATTTTTATTATCGTGTATAAAATTATAATTATCTCGCTGAAGTGGGCTGGTCATGTCTCCAGGCGCATTGATGGCCGATGGAGCCGACACGTGTTGGAGTGGAGACCACGCTTAGGCAAACGTAGTGTAGGACGCCCTGTGACAAGATGGGCCGACAATTTATAAAAGGTGGCAGGTTCGGGATGGATGCGGACTGCCCAAGATCGGGATGCTTGGCGTTCTATGGGGGAGGCTTTCGTCCAGTAGTGGACGGCAAAAGGCTGAAAAAAAAATTATAATGCCTTGTATATAAATATATTTTAACATAAGCTTCAGGTTTATTGGCAGAAGCAAAAATATTTGTGGAACTTATAGAAATAATATAATCATGCTATCATTCAATGAAATGGATGAACCAAAAGCATTGTTTAAAAGTAAAATAAATAGCCTGCATAAATATTTCCGACATTTACAAATATAGAATACAAAATCACTTTTGAAATGAGATACATGGTGTGAAGCGAAACTCGAAATGCACCGTTGCATTTCGAGTTTCGCTTCACAACATGTATCTACCAACGTCATGCTATATATTCCGACAGAAATTATATGTTTACTATCGCTATCTGGTGGTAGAGCTTTGTGCAAGCTCGTCTGGGTAGGTACCACCCACTCATCAGATATTCTACCGCAAAACAGCAGTACTCGGTATTGTTGTGTTCCGGTTTGAAGGGTGAGTGAGCCAGTGTAATTACAGGCACAAGGGACATAACATCTTAGTTCCCAAGGTTGGTGGCGCATTGGTGATGTAAGCGATGGTTAACATTTCTTACAATGCCATTGTCTAAGGGCGTTTGGTGACCACTTACCATCAGGTGGCCCATATGCTCGTCCGCTTTCCTATTCTATAAAAAAAAAAAATCGCCCTGTAATAAACGAGACTTAATAACTTTTCGTTGACTACAATCTGCATAATTGATTTGTTATAACTCTCATTCAGTTTGAATGTGAGAAATGTACAATTGATACATTGTAACTTATACTTCGGTTTGTAATAAGGTATAATGACACGTTCAAAGCTGTTTCCTTGTGATCTTACTAATCTATTCGTGATCAGTGTATTGAATGTTCAATGATTCTCGTTTTTGCTTCATATTTGCAAGCTTCTTTGAACTCTAACAGTACTTTTATTGCGTCAAGATTAAAAGCTATTCCTGACGTGATAGAATCATAAATCAGACGGGGTAAAGTGTATTATTTATATCGGTAAAGTTAAATTCGACTTACGGTACTCGAAAAATAGGTGGAGTTTATACGTTTTGCGGTTATTTTTAATTATGGTTATCGAATACTCGAAAACGTTTAGACAGATGTGTATAATCTCAGATGATATACATATATATATATATATATATATATATATATATATATATATATATATTAAGCATATTATAATTTTTGAGAGAATTCGGAAATAAACATATTTAACAATTCACAATAATATGGTATTTTTAAATAATTACTTTATGTTATATGTATATTTAAATAACTAAAAATTTTTACGTTTCTGTTGGGTTAAATAAACCTTTTCGTCTACCTGGTACTGTCTGGGTATTTAAGTATCACAGCGAAATCAATCGTTGAATTTAAATGAAAATCCTCTTAGTGATAGCCTAGTGTCTTAAATGTGCCTAACAATACTTTTCGATAGTGGTCCTATGTTAAATAGCATAATCTATTACACGAACTTTTACTAAAGAATGTTTTTAATAATAAATAAAAAATACAATTAACGAATAATATGGTATTTTTAAATAATTACTTTATGTTATATGTATATTTAAATAACTAAAAATTTTTACGTTTCTGTTGGGTTAAATATTTTCCTATCGTACTATTATAATCATTTTAAAAGATTCAAATATTTAGAATTTTATTACCATTTTATGAAAAAAATATTTCTTTTTGTTATTATACACTTAATTATATCATAAGCTTTAGTATAAATAATATAAGAAGACATACTAGCTCCAGGCTACACTACAGAGGATAAAATTTCGTCCGTTTGTTTTATTAGAGTTTGACGTAATTAAGAGTATTTATTAAAATCTCAAGTAGATATACAAGTTTTATGAAATGAGATCAAAATTATGACTAAAAAACATTTAAATCCTCTTTTACATATTAAGAAGCAAATTTTTTGCATATTTGAATTTTATAGTATCACTCCAATGTGGATCCATCAGGTTTACCGTAAGAATCGAGATGAATTTATGAGTGTCAATGGCTTTTGGGAGTATTTTGTGACCCAATGGTCGAAGTGGGGGATATTATCTTCATAGTATATAAGCTCGGAGAAATGATTCACATGTATTCATTACATCGACGAAAGGTCCAATCAAATATATGAAAATAAATTAATCAAGATGAACGCCAAGGTTATTGTAGTATTATCTGCGCTCGCGCTTAGCAACGCGGCTCCTGCATCTTATGGTAAGTTGACGTAATGTGACAATGAAATTTAATGTTTAACTGTATTATCTGTATCCTCCTCATCGATTTCGATGACGGTGACCCTAGCAATTAATTGTTATTTCTAGCATGAGCCCTAATGTAACTCGCTAGACCAAACTTGGTTTTAAAAACCCTACGACACGCGTTACAGTACAGTTGGTCTCTCTTTTCTTAACTGGCGCTTTAAATGTTTAATTTATAGAGTTAACCTCATATGTATACAAACACAATTTTTTTAATACGTGTACAATGTTCAAAACTAAACTTGATTTGATTGTTTTACAAGTTTTAACTGACCGTGATGTGGATACGTTAATTTTTCTTTTTTCTTTTAGGTGATGAATTACCAGGGCTCGTTTGGCGTGTAAGCCGATCTCCAAATGTAGCTTTTGGATTTGGCAGTGGATTCAGCAGTAATATTGGTGGCATCAGCCATTCTTCTAGCGTCGGGTCATCTTTCCAAAGCGGTGATGCCAGCGCTTACGGTGCTGGTATTGGATCCTCAGATGGCAATACCTTTGCTAGAGGCATTGGTTATGCAAATGCTTCACCGTACTCGCACTTTAGATTACAACAGCCTAACTATGCTGGTTATAATAACGCATTTGCAAGACCCTACGGCTCCGCTGTATCCTCAGCACAAAACTTTGGCTCCGCTGTGTCATCTTCTCAAACCCAAAACGGTTTTGGCTCGGCGGTCTCCTCAGTTCAGAACAACGGCTTAGGTCCCTACCAATCAGCTATTTCCTCTGCGCAAAACTTGCGAGGCCTTGGATCTGCTGTATCCAGTGCTAGCTCAAATGGTTTTGGCACAGCTGTTTCTTCCGCTGAAAATATTGGTGGATATGGATCAGCCATTTCGATGACCCAGAATCATGACCAGAATAACTTTGATTCGGCAATTTCTGCAGCCCAGAATATTGGGGGTTATAGATCGAGCACGGCGCAAACTATTCAGCAGCAAGGTGGTTCTCTACGTCACAGTGGAGCGACCAGCATCAATGGACCTGGAATTCAGACGGCACAATCTCACGCAATTAACAACGGGTACTATTAATAGGAGTTTGAAATTAAACATATATATAAGGATGTTGAGAAGACTGCTGGCCACTTATGTCAGTGTCTTTTATAGAATCATATTTTTATGTTTCATAGAGTAATTAGTTTTATTAAAAGGGTTGAATAGATTTTATTTGTTTTTATTTTTTTATTACAACACATACCTATTACACTTTATTTTATATTATACATTACCAAATTTGAAATGACTTTAGCAATTACTTTACAAAACGATAAACTTTCACTGATTATCAGTTTTAACTCTAAAAATGGGTACATTTTTCTACTGTCGCAATATTTCTATAAGTAATACACAAGACAAGACTAGGTAATAATTCAATAATTAATCATAATATAAGAGGAAATGTAAAGGCAAAAATACTCATTCAAAGTTCAAACCTTTAATGTCTTGTATAAAAAAGAATAAATTAAATGTTTAATCAGAATATTTAAAATTTTAAGAGTATGAAATGATAAAAATAGATAATGCATTATATTTAAATATACACTTATAAACTTAGTTATCGTTGCTTAATATTTTTATTATCGTAAATGAAAAATATGTATATAACATGTATATGTATATAACATATTTTTCTATGCCTCCTAATTTTAATGAAAATGGAAAATGCAGTTCCTAGAGTAATGTCCAGGTGAGGGTTAGTTTGATTTTAGCTCTTCCCCTTTACTGTATATTTACAATGCATCGACAATTTATTAAGGGTTAAAGTAAATAGTTAGCGCAATAAACATTTTTTTGTAGTTTTTTGATTCCTTAAATCAAATAATAATTCATTAATATAAATATTACATTAAAAAATTAATTTAATAATTTGATAGAATAAATTTACACAATAAAATACCATATAAAACATTGCAATTTGAATAAAAGTTTGTAATAAAAAAACCCATATGACTCGCGCACAAACTATTCGATATTGAAGTATTTTGGGTCCAACGCTATTTTTGATTTATATTAATGATTTCTGTCTACTTACTCTTAAAAGTTTTAAAATAATAACTTTTTCTGATGACTCTGTTTCAATCTCTAAGGGAAAATCATGGGATGAACTATTTAAATATGCTAATGATGACTATAGGGTCGTAACTCAATGGCTTGACCAAAACCTCCTAACGTGCAATCCAACAACCAAAATTAAACTCCATGAATTTAAAAGCACATTATTGTAGTAATTATTCTAAGGATAGACAGTGAACCGTGAAATACTGAATCAAACCGAATCTATAAAATACCTCGGAATAATAATAGACCGACACTTACGATGAAAAGAACAGATATCAGTGTTGAGTCAACGTATTAGAAAATTAATCTTAATTTTTAAGATTCTCAGGTATGTTTGTGATTTAAATCTTCTGCGTTCCATTTATCGCGCTTTTTGTCACTCTTTACTGCGTTATGAAATTCTGTAGGCGTATTCGTAAGGCGTTTCTGTATGGGGTGGTGCAAGTAAAACTGCAATGCTTACACTAGAACGAGCCTAGAGGACCATATTAACGATGACATTTAAGGATTATATGCATCTGACCGTTTTACTATACAAAAACCTTCCATTTCTAACAGTTCGGCAAATGTATATAATGGAATCGGATTTGAACCCGCAATATACCGTTTAGATAAATGAGATCCTGGCTGGATACCATGAGCCCAAAAAAAAATAATACTCACGCTATTGTGAATTGTTAAATATGTTTATTTCCGAATTCTCTCAAAAATTATAATATGCTTAATATATATATATATATAAATTATAATATGCTTAATATATATATATAATATGCTTAATATATAATGCATTTTCCATTTTCATTATAATTAGGAGGCCTAGATAAATATGTTATATACATATACATGTTATATACATATTTTTCATTTACGATAATAAAAATATTAAGCAATGATAACTAAGTGTATAAGTGTATATTTAAATATAATGCGTTTCCTATTTTATCATTTCATACTCTTAAAATTTTAAATATTCTGATTAAACATTAAGTTTATTCTTTTTTATATAAGACATTAAAGGTTTGAACTTTGAATGAGTATTTCTGCCTTTACATTTCCTCTTATATTATGATTAATTATTGAATTATTACCTAGTCTTGTCTTGTGTATTACTTATAGAAATATTGCGACAGTAGAAAAATGTACCCATTTTTAGAGTTAAAACTGATAATCAGTGAAAGTTTATCGTTTTGTAAAGTAATTGCTAAAGTCATTTCAAATTTGGTAATGTATAATATAAAATAAAGTGTAATAGGTATGTGTTGTAATAAAAAAATAAAAACAAATAAAATCTATTCAACCCTTTTAATAAAACTAATTACTCTATGAAACATAAAAATATGATTCTATAAAAGACACTGACATAAGTGGCCAGCAGTCTTCTCAACATCCTTATATATATGTTTAATTTCAAACTCCTATTAATAGTACCCGTTGTTAATTGCGTGAGATTGTGCCGTCTGAATTCCAGGTCCATTGATGCTGGTCGCTCCACTGTGACGTAGAGAACCACCTTGCTGCTGAATAGTTTGCGCCGTGCTCGATCTATAACCCCCAATATTCTGGGCTGCAGAAATTGCCGAATCAAAGTTATTCTGGTCATGATTCTGGGTCATCGAAATGGCTGATCCATATCCACCAATATTTTCAGCGGAAGAAACAGCTGTGCCAAAACCATTTGAGCTAGCACTGGATACAGCAGATCCAAGGCCTCGCAAGTTTTGCGCAGAGGAAATAGCTGATTGGTAGGGACCTAAGCCGTTGTTCTGAACTGAGGAGACCGCCGAGCCAAAACCGTTTTGGGTTTGAGAAGATGACACAGCGGAGCCAAAGTTTTGTGCTGAGGATACAGCGGAGCCGTAGGGTCTTGCAAATGCGTTATTATAACCAGCATAGTTAGGCTGTTGTAATCTAAAGTGCGAGTACGGTGAAGCATTTGCATAACCAATGCCTCTAGCAAAGGTATTGCCATCTGAGGATCCAATACCAGCACCGTAAGCGCTGGCATCACCGCTTTGGAAAGATGACCCGACGCTAGAAGAATGGCTGATGCCACCAATATTACTGCTGAATCCACTGCCAAATCCAAAAGCTACATTTGGAGATCGGCTTACACGCCAAACGAGCCCTGGTAATTCATCACCTAAAAGAAAAAAGAAAAATTAACGTATCCACATCACGGTCAGTTAAAACTTGTAAAACAATCAAATCAAGTTTAGTTTTGAACATTGTACACGTATTAAAAAAATTGTGTTTGTATACATATGAGGTTAACTCTATAAATTAAACATTTAAAGCGCCAGTTAAGAAAAGAGAGACCAACTGTACTGTAACGCGTGTCGTAGGGTTTTTAAAACCAAGTTTGGTCTAGCGAGTTACATTAGGGCTCATGCTAGAAATAACAATTAATTGCTAGGGTCACCGTCATCGAAATCGATGAGGAGGATACAGATAATACAGTTAAACATTAAATTTCATTGTCACATTACGTCAACTTACCATAAGATGCAGGAGCCGCGTTGCTAAGCGCGAGCGCAGATAATACTACAATAACCTTGGCGTTCATCTTGATTAATTTATTTTCATATATTTGATTGGACCTTTCGTCGATGTAATGAATACATGTGAATCATTTCTCCGAGCTTATATACTATGAAGATAATATCCCCCACTTCGACCATTGGGTCACAAAATACTCCCAAAAGCCATTGACACTCATAAATTCATCTCGATTCTTACGGTAAACCTGATGGATCCACATTGGAGTGATACTATAAAATTCAAATATGCAAAAAATTTGCTTCTTAATATGTAAAAGAGGATTTAAATGTTTTTTAGTCATAATTTTGATCTCATTTCATAAAACTTGTATATCTACTTGAGATTTTAATAAATACTCTTAATTACGTCAAACTCTAATAAAACAAACGGACGAAATTTTATCCTCTGTAGTGTAGCCTGGAGCTAGTATGTCTTCTTATATTATTTATACTAAAGCTTATGATATAATTAAGTGTATAATAACAAAAAGAAATATTTTTTTCATAAAATGGTAATAAAATTCTAAATATTTGAATCTTTTAAAATGATTATAATAGTACGATAGGAAAATATTTAACCCAACAGAAACGTAAAAATTTTTAGTTATTTAAATATACATATAACATAAAGTAATTATTTAAAAATACCATATTATTCGTTAATTGTATTTTTTATTTATTATTAAAAACATTCTTTAGTAAAAGTTCGTGTAATAGATTATGCTATTTAACATAGGACCACTATCGAAAAGTATTGTTAGGCACATTTAAGACACTAGGCTATCACTAAGAGGATTTTCATTTAAATTCAACGATTGATTTCGCTGTGATACTTAAATACCCAGACAGTACCAGGTAGACGAAAAGGTTGAGGGATTTTTTATAAATACTTTTAATAAATTTAACTTTTCAATTATTTTTTCTTATTGTATTACGTTTAGAAAATATTCTAAAAGATAAATATACTAAGAGAGAAAAAAAGATTGTTTTTTAATAACTTCGATGATAATAAATTTAATTTAAGAATAATTTTAATAACAACACAGTAAAATATATAGTTTAACAAATATCTTGTTTTTTTAAGTGAATTAATAAATAAAACTAAAAATATTTCAATTTAGTTCCTACTAAA
Organism: Nymphalis io; assembly: GCF_905147045.1. Lineage (NCBI taxonomy): Eukaryota > Metazoa > Arthropoda > Insecta > Lepidoptera > Nymphalidae > Nymphalis > Nymphalis io. The sequence goes on from NC_065888.1 coordinate 7,343,187, forward strand.
CCATCTGAAGTCGGTGAATTTGAGAAATTATTATTTAATCATTTAAATAAGGCATCGAAGATAGACTTTTATATGTAATTAAAAATATTAAAATTAATAATTGAATTTAGGTTATAAGATTTCACTTCTTACGAATTAATGTAACACCACAATTTGGTCTTCAAATACAACTCGATAAAAGTTAAAATTCCTACTTGAAACAAATATTTATTAGTCAGGGTTAATAAAATAAAACCTTAAAATATCACAAGGTGTATCTAATTGTCCAATAATATACAACATACAGTAATTACATAAAAATTGGCATTCACAGTCTAACGACTATTTGAAAAGGTTATAATTAACTGTAACTGTATAATTAAGTCATAATATTCTTAAGCTTTATTTAAAATTATATCCTATTCAGATTGGTGTATTTAATTAGTAAAGGTGAATAAACCGATGAAAACATTTTAAATAGTTGGAGGTCTAATCTTACCTCTTAGAAGGCTTCTCGATCCGTACTATAACTAACAGGCCTTCATAGGCAGTATCGTAACTAGGGTCACAAATTTATAATCCCTTTGATGTTAACGAAATACCAAAATGAAACAAGTATTGAATAAGTAATGATCACTTATAAATGGAATCGCAAATTTTAGCAATAAAAGTATTATGCGTTACGTCTGAATGTCAAAACATTTAATTTTTTATATTAATTGAAGGCTTTCCTCATTATAACAACCGGGGTATTTAAATTATTCCCAAAACAGGGAATCTGTTTTGGGAATAATTTTCAGGATTTAATTGAAACAAAATTTTTAGGTTATGAAATTTTACTTTTTAATATTTATTTTACATTTTTTTAATTAAAATATTTTTTTGTTTTCCTACTACACCCAATCGTTGTATTGTTTGTTTTTGTTTCCGTTATCAATAATACTTCAGCATCTTTATATGGTACTGGATTAGCATTCTCACGTGTTGAAATCTAAAACATTCAATTAAATTATTAATACAGAATGGTTGCCACATATATTTCTATGTTAACCTCTTGACTCGGAATCTAATAATATTATAAATTCATGAAGAATGTTAAATAATGTTGTCGTTAGGAAATTATAAATAGGAGAACGAATTAATTAAAATAACATATTTACATATAACAAAGCAATTAAGGTTATTTTTAGACTCCGTATTTATTTGTTTACATTATCGACGAGACGATATTTTTTATCGAAAATCGGAACATTTTTTTTAGCTGACGCTGGTAGCATTTACATTTACATTGATAAATTATTATAGGTTATGAATAATAAAAACTGGAAAATCCTAATATCTTTAGGATTTTAATACAATATAGGTTCCGTCATGCTATGGCATAAATAAACATCACTGAGAAACTATATTTGGGGACAAAATAGTCGTACTTACGCGTGAAAACACACGCCGGTAATTTTCTTCTTGCTGTCGCTTTAACATGAAATAATACGACAATGCACCATTGTATAACCATCGATATGATATAAGGATTGTTGTATCCTGATGACCAGCGCCACCGCATATTCCGTATTTATAGCATAATTTGTTCTTGACTAAATGTCGTGGTTCCCTTTTATTTACTTAATTGTTATCTGTTATCATAAAAATATATATTTAATACTATATTTTTTTAATACATACTAATCGATACATAATATAAGATAAAACATGTGAGTGGTATATTGACAGTGGGTGGTGACACGGGCGATTCTGTAGCGACGCGGCTGTGGACGGCGAGCGATTGTTAACAGTCTTACCTATGTGCTATCTAGGACGCGGTGGACAATTCTAGATTTAATTTCAATATCTAATATTATATTAACTATATTTGTATTAACATGAAATTAATAAATAAATTATTAAATCAGTACGTGCAGTAACAATTTTTTTAAAGTTTAATTTACTGTACTTTTAATCCATTGTCAATTTTCTTTAAATTATATCTTTTATGTTTCTTTGGTCTAGTGGCTAGATGTAAGGCCGCAGCCTCGGTTGTCCTGGGTTCAAATCCAAGGTCGGGCATTTCGAGTTTCGCTTCACACCATGTATCTCATTTCAAAAGTGATTTTGTATTCTATATTTGTAAATGTCGGAAATATTTATGCAGGTACCTACCTATTTATTTTACTTTTAAACAATGCTTTTGGTTCATCCATTTCACTGAATGATAGCATGATTATATTATTTCTATAAGTTCCACAAATATTTTTGCATCTGCCAATAAACCTGAAGTTTATGTTAAAATATATTTATATACAAGGCGTTATAATTTTTTTTTTCAGCCTTTTGCCGTCCACTGCTGGACGAAACGCCAGAACCATAGAACGCCAACCATTCCGATCTTGGGCAGTCCGCATCCATCCCGAACCTGCCACCTTTTTTAAATCGTTGGCCCATCTTGTCACAGGGCGTCCTACACTACGTTTGCCTAAGCGTGGTCTCCACTCCAACACGTGTCGGCTCCATCGGCCATCAATGCGCCTGGAGACATGACCAGCCCACTTTCACTTCAGCGATTCTTGAAGAATCGCTCAGGCTGTTTAGCATCTCTTCCAAATCCTGCAGAGTCTCCGCCATGATGACAATGTCGTCGGCAAATCGCAGATGTGTAATGTGTTGGCCATTTATATTAATGCAGCGTCCGTTCCAATCGAGCGTCTTGAAGACGTCCTCCAATGCATTGGTAAAAAGTTTCGGTGATATTACATCTCCCTGTCTTACCCCGCGATGCAATTGGATTGGTCTTGTGCTCTGATCTTGTACTTGGACGGTCATGGTTGCGGCTTCGTACAAACACTTCACCACCTGGACATACCGACAGTCGATTAGGCATCTCTGCATGGATTCCAGAACAGCCCAGGTCTCGATGGTATCGAAGGCTTTTTCGTAGACCACAAACGCTAGGTATAGAGGCTGATTATATTCCTCGGTCTTCTGTATTATTTGCCTTAGTGTATGTATGTGGTCTACGGTGCTGAAGCCTTTTCGAAACCCAGCCTGTTCCACGGGTTGGAAGTCATCGAATTTTCGGGCAAGACGATTCGTGATTACCCTCGAAAACAATTTGTAAACATGGCTTAAAAGTGAAATGGGGCGGTAGCTTTTCAGAAGAGCTTTATCGCCCTTCTTGAAAAACAGCACCACCACACTTCTGCTCCATGTCTTCGGTGTTATACCATTGTGGAGGACGGAATTAAAGATGTTAGCCAGCTCTCTCAGAACTGGTGTGCCTCCTGCTTTGAGAAGCTCTGAGGTAATTTCGTCATCTCCTGGAGCCTTGTTGTTTCCCGAAAGAGTTGCTCGAGAGCAATCCTAATCTCGCCCAAATCGATGTCGGGAAGATCGTCTGATAGGTGGCGTGTTAGTCTGGCTCGTGGTTCATCCGCACTATGGGACTCAGGTGGAGGTACACGTGATGAGTATAAATCGCCATTGTACTTTTCGACTTCAGCTAGAATCTCTGGTTTTGAGGTGACGGTTGTGCCTTGTATGGTTCTGAGTTGTGTAAGTGCCTGACACTCAGATGGCGTCATGTTCTGCTGTTCTCGTCTCCTCGTCATCTCGTTCAGAGTTTCGCCTGAGAGCTTCGACTTACGTCCATTGCTCTTTTGTCGAAAGTAATTTTGGCCTACCTCGCGGATGACACGCACCAGACCATTGGTGGCGTCGTCAATGCCCTGCCTGGTTTCCAACATGGCGAATCGGTTCTGTAGTTCCAGCTGGAAGCTTTCGCAACCAGCTTCGACCTGAGGCAGAGTTGGTCTAAGAGTCGACTTCATTAACCGCGATCGTTATTTCAGTATTATAAATATTAGAGAATAGCCCACCCGATTACATAAGTTGCAGAAGTAAAAATTAACTGTACTTAACTGTTAAGAAGTTTAATTTACTGTACTTTTAATCCATTGTCAATTTTCTTTAAATTATATCTTTTATGTTTCTTTGGTCTAGTGGCTAGATGTAAGGCCGCAGCCTCGGTTGTCCTGGGTTCAAATCCAAGGTCGGGCCAATAAAAAAGCTATTGAGTTTTTCTGTAGAAAATTCTTAATAGCAGCCCGGAGTCAGAAAGTTGGAAGTGTGTACAATCCCGTGCCTTGGAAAGCACGTAAAGCCATTGGTCCTGCGCCTGAACTCTTTCTTGTCGTGTCGGATTGCCGTCCCATCGGATAATGAGAATAGTCATAATAGTAAATAGTAAGTTGGAGAATAGAGCACCTGTCTTTGCGCACACACTTGTGCACTCTAATATGTCCTGCGCAGTTGCCTAACCTCTCTTGACATTAGCCGCCGTGGCCAAAATCGGTCTGGAGGACTATTATTATTATTATGTTTTATGTACGTATATTTATGTTTTACCATAATATACACATGGTAGAAGACAAATATCATTAAAGATATTTACTTATATTAATAGTAAAATAAAATGCATAACGTATTTTATATAATAATTTATTACAATATTAGAGAATAGCCCACCCGATTACATAAGTTGCAGAGGTGGGTGAGAACTTGAGAAGCGAGTGCGGGTCGCCTGACTGCTTCGAGTATAGTGAGGAGCGAAGCGATTGAATTAACGCGAATATTATATAGCGGTCTCGTGTACACAAATTAGTCTTGTAGCTTTTAAGTCGCGAAGACGACTGCCAGCTTTCGTAATTGTTATATGCTAATAATTTTGATGAGTTTTATAAAAATAAGCTTAAATAAGTTAGTTTTAATTTAAATTATGTAATTGATTTCAATTATTTTTAATTAGATATTTGATACCATAAATTATCAAAATGTATAACGGTCTCAAATGTGGTACACACGTGAAAATATTTTAAAATATATTATTTCAATACATATCTCATGTTCTTTAAAATTATGTATGTAATTTCATATTGTATTGTATTATTACATAAAGGTACTATATAACATCGCTTTTTTCACAACAGTGTTTGACATGACTATAACCAGATACATTAGTACCCAAGAGGCGTATACTTATTTACTAGAAGTAATTAGCCTTATTAGTAATGGTGGTAGTTGCATATAAACATGTCACTACATGTTACGCATATAAATTGTATTATTATTATATCTACTAATATAAATATAAAGATAATTTTTTTACTACAAAAATATATTTAAAAAGAAAGTATTGATAATTTTATTTTTTATAATTAAAGATAATGTTATATTATACTACATTTCAAAATTTGATTCCTACAGTGTGGCTAGTTTTGATCGAGTTGTTATCTGACTAACATCACTTCCAACGGACGATGCGGGCTTAATTCCCGTCACGAGTCTGGGTGCATGTATTCACAATTATTTAAAGTTATACATGTAAATATGTATATTAGTCGATTGTTACCGACATAATAAATATTTTACAATAATTGCTTGTGGCATTTATTGCAACAATAATAAATAAATGTAGTAAATTATATGTAAGTTACGTGTATCATCTATATGAAAGTCAAAATATGCATTAAGCATGATTGAACGGTACACGAGCCCTGAACAAAAAAGGAAGAAAATACGATCAAAATACAAAATTTACGATCATCCAGAGAAGTATAAAATCTCAAGATTACTGTGGCTGGATATAATAACCGTAAAGTCTCTGACTAAACAAACGAAAAACCTTTAAGCAAACCAAATCTAAATCTAAGATTATTCAGAAAAATAAAGACCAATTTATTTATTAATTTTGTTGAGTACCGTAAATAACATTTATTATATTTATTTATGTGTACTTTATTGTTCATCACTACATCATGATAATGTTACAGGAAAATGCTTAGAACTTATTATTGTGTAGACGGGGATTTTACGGTAAATAGCCTTTTCTTTAAAATAACCCAAATGGGAAGTCTTAACATAGCATCTGGGTAGGTGGTGTAGTAATAACATTACAAATAAATGTGTACAAACTAATACTTATACGTAACACATATAAACTATGTATGTATACATATATACTAGTTACTATTCTCTATTTCAGTAATTTATAATATAAATCTTTAATAGTACTATCATTAAGGAGCAAAGAGTTTGCTAACACAATTCGGGTAGGAGTTGGTAAAAGATAAATTTAGTTTAAAAATGGGTTAAAAGTTGGGTAGAGCCAAGTCCTTTTCAAATATAAATTTGGTGTAATGTAGTTGCTGAACATGTCCTTGTGAATCCAGTCAAAATTTCCAGGATGATTGAAATCTCTAGACGGTCCACTAAAAAGATCATTCATTGGCCATATCATTGGATTAAACGGATTAGCCCATGGATTTACATTTGACCCAATATTTTCTGATTTAGCTGAAGATGAAACAGCTACACCTCCTGGATAAAATTTTATAGAACCTTCCGCTATATTACCATCAGAATTTTTTAGCCAGTTTATGTTATTTGGGAACAAATTGGCCGTATTTTCATCAGATTCCTTTATTCGCTTTGAAGATTTCCCATTTTTTATTGCAACAGGTATTTTATTATTTTGGTGAGGGAAGAAATGAATATCTCCAACTAAGGATAATCGCCCGTTTCTTGACAATATCCCAGCGACACTGGCTACACTCATCATATCATTTCTTGGCACAATTGGTATTTCAGTATTATAAATATGTGGCTCAGTCCCATCAAATTTATCTGTTATAATAAATAAATAAATTAGATTAATTTGAGTAAAACTTCCTTTTAATTTAGATTGTGGAATATAAATATAATAAAATAGCAATATTTCACTTATATACCGAATTATTCATTCACATTATAGAAAAAAATAAACCAATAGATTTTTACATAGCATTGGTTTGTATAATTTTTGGTAAATTGTTTTCATCTTATTAAAATTAATGAAATGTAAACATTTATAAATGCAGTTGTATAATTAAATATCATTCTTGCCTTTAAAAAATTACATTTATTTTTAATATTATCTTGTATAAAATTATAATGCCTTGTATATAAATATATTTTAACATTACGAATACGCCTAAAGAATTCCATAACGCAGTAAAAAGTGACAAAAAGTGCGATAAATGGAACTCGGAAGATTTAAATCACAAACATACCTGAGAATCTTAAAAATGAAGATTAATTTTCTAATACGTCGACTCAACACTGATATCTGTAACTTTCCATCGTAAGTGTCGGTCTATTATTATTCCGAGGTATTTTATAGATGCGGTTTGATTCAGTATTTCACGGTTCACTGTCTGTCCTTAGAATAATTACTACAGTAATGTGCTTTTAAATTCATGGAGTTTAATTTTGGTTGTTGGATTGCACGTATACTAAAGTTTATAAATTTCATTTTTGATTTGATGTTTAACGTTAGGAGTTTTTTGGTTAAGCCATTGAGTTACTACCCTATAATCATCATTAGCATATTTAAATAGTTCATCCCATGATTTTCCATTAGAGATTGAAACAGGGTCATCAGCAAAAGTTATTATTTTAGAACTTTTAAGAGTAAGTAGACAGAAATCATTAATATATATCAAAAATAGCGTTGGACCCAAAATACTTCAATGTACGCATAGGTTGTGCGCGAGTCGTGTGGATTATTTTTATTACAAACTTTTATTCAAATTTCAATGTTTCTGCAAGGTTAATAAGAACAATTTTCTCTTATCCTATAGAGTTATAAATTTATTCTATCAAATTATTAAATTAATTTTTTAATGTAATATTTATATTAATGAATTATTTGATTTAAGGAATCAAAAAACTACAAAAAAAATGTATATTGCGCTAACTATTTACTTTGACCCTTAATAAATTGTCTATGCATTGTAAACATACAGTAAAGGGGCGGTGCTAAAATCAAACTAACCCTCACCTGGACATTATTCTGCATTTTTCATTTTCATTATAATTAGGAGGCCTAGAAAAATATGTTATATACATATACATGTTATATACATATTTTTCATTTACGATAATAAAAATATTAAGCAATGATAACCAAGTGTATAAGTGTATATTTAAATATAATGCATTATCTATTTTTATCATTTCATACTCTTAAAATTTTAAATATTCTGATTAAACATTTAATTTATTCTTTTTTCTACAAGACATTAAAGGTTTGAACTTTGAATGAGTATTTTTGCCTTTACATTTCCTCTTATATTAATTAAGTATTGAATTATTACCTAGTCGTTGCTTGTGTATTATTTAAAAAAAATATTGCGACAGTAGAAAAATGTACCCATTTTTAGAGTTAAAACTGATAATCAGTAAAAGTATATCGTTTTGTGAAGTAATTGCTAAAGTTATTTCAAATTTGGTAATGTATAATATAAAATAAAGTGTAATAGGTATGTGTTGTAATAAAAAAATAAAAACAAATGAAATCTATTCAACCCTTTTAATAAAACTAATTATTCTATTAAACATAAAAATATGATTCTATAAAAGACACTGAGATAAGTGGCAAGCAGTCTTCTCAACATCCTTTTATATGTATATGTTTAATTTCAAACTCCTATTAATAGTAGCCGTTGTTAATTGCATGAGATTGTGCCGTCTGAATTCCAGGTCCATTGATGCTGGTCGCTCCACTGTGCCGTAGAGAACCACCTTGCTGCTGAATAGTTTGCGCCGTGCTCGATCTATAACCCCCAATATTCTGGGCTGCAGAAATAGCTGAATCAAAGTTATTTTGGTCATGATTCTGGGTCAACGAAATAGCTGATCCATATCCACCAATATTTTCAGCGGAAGAAACAGCTGTGCCAAAACCATTTGAGCTAGCACTGGATACAGCAGATCCAAGGCCTCGCAAGTTTTGCGCAGAGGAAATAGCTGATTGGTAGGGACCTAAGCCGTTGTTCTGAACTGAGGAGACCGCCGAGCCAAAACCGTTTTGGGTTTGAGAAGATGACACAGCGGAGCCAAAGTTTTGTGCTGAGGATACAGCGGAGCCGTAGGGTCTTGCAAATGCGTTATTATAACCAGCATAGTTAGGCTGTTGTAATCTAATGTGCGAGTACGGTGAAGCATTTGCATAACCAATGCCTCTAGCAAAGGTATTGCCATCTGAGGATCCAATACCAGCACCGTAAGCGCTGGCATCACCGCTTTGGAAAGATGAGCCGATGCTAGAAGAATGGCTGATGCCACCAATATTACTGCTGAATCCACTGCCAAATCCAAAAGCTACATTTGGAGATCGGCCTACACGCCAAACGAGCCCTGGTAATTCATCACCTACAAGAAAAAAGAAAAATTAACGTATCCACATCACAGTCAGTTAAAACTTCTAAAAGAATCAAATCAAGTTTAGTTTTGAACATTGTACACGTATTAAAAAAATTGTGTTTGTATATATATGAGGTTAACTCTATCAGTTAAACATTTAAAGCGCCAATTAAGAAAAGAGAGACCTAAGCCATCCTACACATATACATACAACTCTGCGGGCCAACTCTACTGTAACGCGTGTCGTAGGGTTTGTAAAACCAAGTTTGGTCTAGCGAGTTACATTAGGGCTCATGCTAGAAATAACAATTAATTGCTAGGGTCGCCGTCATCGAAATCGATGAGGAGGATACAGATAATACAGTTAAACATTCAAGTTCATTGTCACATTTCGTCAACTTACCATAAGATGCAGGAGCCGCGTTGCTAAGCGCGAGCGCAGATAATACTACAATAACCTTGGCGTTCATCTTGATTAATTTATTTTCATATATTTGATTGGACCTTTCGTCGATGTAATGAATACATGTGAATCATTTCTCCGAGCTTATATACTATGAAGATAATGTCCCCCACTTCGACCATTGGGTCACAAAATACTCCCAAAAGCCATTGACACTCATAAATCCATCTCGATTCTTACGGTAAACCTGATGGATCCCCATTGGAGTGATACTATAAAATTCAAATATGCACAAAAGTTGCTAATTAATATGTAAAAGAGGATTTAAATGTTTTTTATTCATAATTTTGATCTCATTTCATAAAACTTGTATATCTACTTGAGATTTTAATAAATACTCTTAATTACGTCAAACTCTAATAAAACAAACGGACGAAATTTTATCCTCTGTAGTGTAGCCTGGAGCTAGTATGTCTTCTTATATTATTTATACTAAAGCTTATGATATAATTAAGTGTATAATAACAAAAAGAAATATTTTTTTCATAAAATGGTAATAAAATTCTAAATATTTGAATCTTTTAAAATGATTATAATAGTACGATAGGAAAATATTTAACCCAACAGAAACGTAAAAATTTTTAGTTATTTAAATATACATATAACATAAAGTAATTATTTAAAAATACCATATTATTCGTTAATTGTATTTTTTATTTATTATTAAAAACATTCTTTAGTAAAAGTTCGTGTAATAGATTATGCTATTTAACATAGGACCACTATCGAAAAGTATTGTTAGGCACATTTAAGACACTAGGCTATCACTAAGAGGATTTTCATTTAAATTCAACGATTGATTTCGCTGTGATACTTAAATAACCAGACAGTAACAGGTAGACGAAAAGGTTGAGGGATTTTTTATAAATACTTTTAATAATTTTAACTTTTCAATTATTTTTTCTTATTGTATTACGTTTAGAAAATATTCTAAAAGATTGTTTTTTAATAACTTCGATGATAATGAATCTAATTTAAGAATAATTTTAATAACAACACAGTAAAATATATAGTTTAACAAATATCTTGGTTTTTTTTTAAGTGAATTAATAAATAAATCTAAAAATATTTAAATTTAATTACTACTAAACCATGTGAAGTCGGTGAATTTGAGAAATTATTATTTAATTATTTAAAAAAGGCATCGAAGATAGACTTTTATATGTAATTAAAAATATTAAAAGTAATAATTGAATTTAGGTTATAAGATTTCACTTCTTTCGAATTAATGTAACACCACAATTTGGTCTTCGAATACAACGCGATAAAAGTTGAAATACCTGCTTGAAACAAATATTTATTAGTCCGGGTTAATAAAATAAAACCTTAAAATATCACAAGGTGTATCTAATTGTCCAATAATATACAACATAAATTAATTATATAAAAAATGGAACTAACTATTTGAAAAGGTTATAATTAACTGTAACTGTATAATTATGTCATAAAATTCTTAAGCTTTATTTAAAATTATATCCTATTCAGATTGGTGTATTAGTAAAGGTGAATAAACCGATAAAAACATTTTAAATAGTTGGAGGTCTAATCTTACCTCTTACTCGATAAATATAATGATACTGTTTTATTGTTTGTATTAAGTTTAAGTTTAAAGAAGAATTTATTTCTCATAAAGAATTACAGTAATTCACTTACATGAGAAAGTTACAAACTAATATAAAAATCTAAGCGTACAGTGTTACAAAAATTCATAAGAAAGAAGGTAGATGCAGAAATTTTTTCTTCTCGATCGACGATCGACGAGCTTGTTAAACATATCGCCCGCCGTGTCACCTCAGGAATACAAAAGTATGGATGCGGCATATTTAATGAAATCTGTTCATCATTTTATTTTATTATTATTATTTTTTTAATATATATATTTTCCTTTTTTTCCATTTTCTTTTTTTTTTTCATTTTTTAGACAGATTTTTTTTTTGTTTTTATAATTTTTTGGAATTATTGTTTAATTTATTGTATTGTTGTATTAATGATTATATTACAAGAAATAAAATATTTATCTTATAACATGATCAAATACACGGATATGGACAAGCCTAAAAGGAAGGCATCTCGATCCGTGCTATAACTAACAGGCCTTCATAGGCAGTATCGTAACTAGGGTCACAAATTTATAATCCCTTTGATGTTAACGAAATACCAAAATGAAACAAGTATTGAACAAGTAATGATCACTTATAAGTGGAATCGCAAATTTTAGCAATAAAAGTATTATACGTTACGTCTGAATGTCAAAACATTTAATTTTTTATATTAATTGAAGGCTTTCCTCATTATAACAACCGGGATATTTACATTCCCTGTGTTGGGAATAATTTTCAGGATTTAATTAAAACAAAATTTTTAGGTTATTAAATTTTACTTTTTAATATTTATTTTACATTTTTTTAATTAAAATATTTATTTGTTTTCCTACTAAACCCAATCGTTGCATTGTTTGTTTTTGTTTCCGTTATCAATAGTACTTCAGCATCTTTATATGGTACTGGATTAGCATTCTCCTCACATGTTGAAATCTAAAACATTCAATTAAATTATTAATACAGAATGGTTGCCACATGTATTTCTAACAATAATATTATAATAATAATAATAATATTTATGTTAACCTCTTGACTCGGAATCTAATAATATTATAAATTCATGAAGAATGTTAAAAAATGTTGTCGTTAGGAAATTATAAATAGGCGAACGAATTAATTAAAATAACATATTTACATATAACAAAGCAGTTAAGGTTATTTTTAGACTCCGTATTTTATTGTTTACATTATCGACAAGTCGATATTTTTTATCGAAAATCATTTTTTTTAGCTGACGCTGGCAGCATTTACAATTACATTGATAAATTATTATAGGTTATGAATAATAAAAACTAGAAAATCATATTATCTTTAGGATTTTAATACAATATAGGTTCCGTCATGCTATGTCATAAATAAACATCACTGAGAAACTATATTTGGGGACAAAATAGTCGTACTTTACGCGTGAAAACACACGCCGGTAATTTTCTTCTTGCTGTCGCTTTAACATGAAATAATACGACAATGCACCATTGTATAACCATCGATATGATATAAGGATTGTTTCTCGGCCTTTTCACTGGATTATTAATGAATTAATACTGATCGGTGGGTATGGGTAGCCACCATGGAATTCGCCATAGCCTCCATCGTGTCCTCCGTAACCACCCTGGAATCCATGGCCGCCTTGGAATCCATTGCCACCCTGGAAACCATGACTACCCTCATGACCAGCGCCACCACATATTCCTTATTTATAGCATAATTTGTTCTTGATTAAATGTCGTGGTTCCCTTTTATTTACTTCATTGTTATCTGTCATCATAAAAAATATATATTTAATACTATATTTTTTTTAATACATACTAATCGATACATAATATAAGATAAAAACATGTGAGTGGTATATTGACAGTGGGTGGTGACACGGGCGATTCTGTAGCGACGCGGCTGCGGACGGCGAGCGATTGTCAACAGTCTTACCTACGTGCTATCTAGGACGCGGTGGACAATTCTAGATTTAATTTCAATGTCTAATATTAATATTTTTTTGTATTATATTTGTATTAACATGAAATTAATAAATAAATTATTAAATTAGTACGTGCAGTAACATTTTTTTTAAAGTTTAATTTACTGTACTTTTAATCCATTGTCAATTTTCTTTAAATTATATCTTTTATGTTTCTTCGGTCTAGTGGCTAGATGTAAGGCCGCAGATCCGGTGGTCCTGGGTTCAAATCCCAGGTCGGGCCAATAAAAAAGTTATTGAGTTTTTCTGTAGAAAATTCTCAATAGCAGCCCGTAGTCAGAAAGTTGGAAGTGTGTACAATCCCGTCCCTTGGAAAGCACGTAAAGCCATTGGTCCTGAGCCTGAACTCTTTCTTGTCGTGTCGGATTGCCGTCCCATTGGATAATGAGAGTTAGAGAATAGAGAGTGCAACTGTCTTTGCGCACACACTTGTGAATGAATTAACGCGAATATTATATAGCGGTCTCGTATACACAAATTAGTCTTTGAGCTTATAAGTCGCGAAGACGACTGCCAGCTTTCGTAATTGTTATATGCTAATAATTTTGAATGAGTTTTATAAAAATAAGCTTAAATAAGTTAGTTTTAATTTAAATTATGTAATTGATTTTAATTATTTTTAATTAGATTTGATACCATAAATTATCAAAATGTATAACGGTCTCAAATGTGGTACACATATGTGAAAATAATTTAAAATATATTATTTCAATACATATCTCATATTCTATAAAATTATGTATATAATTTCATATTGTATTGTTTTATTACATAAAGGTACTATATAAAATCGCTTTTTTCACAAAAGTGTTTGACATGACTATAACCAGATACATTAGTACTCAAGAGGCGTATACTTATTTACTAGAAATAACGTACATTTCAAAATTTGATTCCTACAGTGTGGCTAGTTTTGATCGAGTTGTTATCTGACTAACATCACTTCCAACGGACGATGCGGGCTTAATTCCCGTCACGAGTCTGGGTGCATGTATTCACAATTATTTAAAGTTATACATGTAAATATGTATATTAGTCGATTGTTACCGACATAATAAATATTTTACAATAATTGCTTGTGGCATTTATTGCAACAATAATAAATAAATGTAGTAAATTATATGTAAGTTACGTGTATCATCTATATGAAAGTCAAAATATGCATTAAGCATGATTGAACGGTACACGAGCCCTGAACAAAAAAGGAAGAAAATAGGTTACGAAATTTACGATCATCCAGAGAAGTATAAAATCTCAAGATTGCTGTGGCTGGATATAATAACCGTAAAGTTTCTGACTAAGCAAACGAAAAAGTTTTAAGCAAACCAAAATCTAAACCTAAGATTATTCAGAAAAATAAAGACCAATTTATTTAGTAATTTTGTTGAGTACCGTAAATAACATTTATGTATACTTTATTGTTCATCACTACATCATGATAATGTTACAGGAAAATGCTTAGAACTTATTATTGTGTAGACGGGGATTTTTACGGTAAATAGCCTTTTCTTTAAAATAACCCAAATGGGAGTCTTAACATAGCATCTGGGTAAGTGGTGTAGTAATAACATTACAAATAAATATGTACAAACGAAGACTTATACGTAACACATATAAAAAATTAAACTAAAATAACACTAGTTACAGTAGTTCAGTAATTTATAATATAAATCATTAATAGTACTATCATTAAGGAGCAAAGAGTTTGATAACACAATTCGGGTAGGAGTTGGTAAAAGATAAATTTATTTTAAAAATGGGTTAAAAGTTGGGTAGAGCCAAGTCCTTTTCAAATATAAATTTGGTGGAATGTAGTTGCTGAATATATCCTTGTGAATCCAGTCAAAATTTCCAGGATGATTGAAATCTCTAGACGGTCCACTAAAAAGATCATTCATTGGCCATATCATTGGATTAAACGGATTAGCCCATGGATTTCCATTTGACCCAATATTTTCTGATTTAGCTGAAGATGAAACAGCTACACCTCCTGGATAAAATTTTATAGAACCTTCCGCTATATTACCATCAGAATCTTTTCGCCAGTTTATGTTATTTGGGAACAAATTGGCCGTATTTTCATTAGATTCCTTTATTCGCTTTGAAGATTTCCCATTTTTTATTGCAACAGGTATTTTATTATTTAGGTGAGGGAAGAAATGAATACCTAAAACTGAGGATACTCGCCCGTTTCTTGACAATATCCCAGCGACACTGGCTACACTCCTCATACCATTTCTTGGCACAATTGGTATTTCAGTATTATAAATATGTGGCTCAGTCCCATCAAATTTATCTGTTATAATAAATAAATAAATTAGATTAATTTAAGTAAAACTTCCTTTTAATTTAGATTGTGGAATATAAATATAATAAAATAGCAATATTTCACTTATATACCGAATTATTCATTCACATTATAGAAAAAAATAAACCAATAGATTTTTACATAGTATTGGTTTGTATAATTTTTGGTAAATTGTTTTCATCTTATTAAAATTAATGAAATGTAAACATTTATAAATGCATTTGTATAATTAAATATCATTGTTGCCTATAAAAAATTACATTTATTTTTAATATTATCTTGTATAAAATTATAATGCCTTGTATATAAATATATTTTAACATAAGCTTCAGGTTTATTGACAGATGCAAAAATATTTGTGGAACTTATAGAAATAATATAATCATGCTATCATTCAGTGAAATGGATGAACCAAAAGCATTGTTTAAAAGTAAAATAAATAGGTCACAAAATCACTTTTGAAATGAGATACTAGAGAGAGATATAGAGAAACGGTTCTACCAACGTCATGCTATATATTCCGACAGAAATTATATGTTTACTATCGCCATGTTATGAACGGGACTTAATAACTTTTAGTTGACTACAATCTGCATAAGTGATTTGTTATAACTCTCATTCAATCTGAATGTGAGAAATGTACAATTGTAACATATACTTCGGTTTGTAATAAGGTATAATGACACGTTCAAAGCTGTTTCCTTGTGATCTTACTAATCTATTCGTGATCAGTGTATTGAATGTTCAATGATTCTCGTTCTTGATTCATCTTTGCAAGCTTCTTTAAACTCTAACAGTACTTTTATTGCGTCAAGATTAAAAGCTGTTCCTGACGTGATAGAATCATAAATCAGACGGGGTAAAGTGTATAATTTATATCGGTAAAGTTAAATTCGACTTACGGTACTCGAAAAATAGGTGGAATTTATACGTTTTGCGGTTATTTTTAATTATGGTTATCGAATTCTCGAAAACGTTTAGACAGATGTGGATAATCTCAGATGTTATATATATATATATATATATATATATATATATATATATATATATATATATATTAAGCATATTATAATTTTTGAGAGAATTCGGAAATAAACATATTTAACAATTCACAATAGCGTGACTATTAATTTTTTTTTGGCCCATGGTATCAAGCCAGGATCTCATTTATCTAAACCGTATATTGCGGGTTCAAATCCGAAAAAGCACCACTGACTTTTTAATGTGCTCAAATTGTATGTACATACAATAATCATTCTCGTGCGATGAAGGAAAACATCAAGAGGAATCATGCAAGTGACGAATTTCGCAGAAAATAACCTTCTTATAATAGGATTATCTGTTCGATGTCCTAATACGGCATTTGCACACCACACATATAATAAATACACTAAACTATCCATCTATCACTAATATTATTTCTCTGTTGTTAATATAAATATAAAGAATAAAATTTAAATATTGTGTCTATCTTTGTTGCTTGTGACCCTTGGGATCCATTGAGTGGATCTTATACTTTGATAACAATAGTTAAAGTTTAAAAAACGTATACAATGTATAACGTAACATATAACGTATAATAATAGAACGTAAATCATTAGATTTGTTAGGTATTGGCAGTTCAGCAATATTTACGTTAGCTGACTCCTTAACTCTACCATCTATTGTGTACAACGGTACTGGCTTATCTTACGGTTCCACCTAACGGCTGACATAAGTAATCAGGCTCACCAAAAATCTTTTGATTAAAAATCGAAAATTACAGCCAGTTAAATAAAGCGTGTCAGTAATTAATCAACAGATTGTTTGTTTGCAACATACATTTATATTATAAGATGTCGAATTGTAGATATGAGGTTAGTTTTTGAATGAAAACTTTAATTTATGAGTCTCGATCCGTTTCTCTCGGTCTGTTCCGTCTTGACGTTTCTTTCGAATATTTTAAGAATTCCAAATGGTCATACTAAAAAATTATAGCATTTAAGATGAGACATTGATGATTTTATGCTATACTTTATAGCCAATTTAAAAAAAAAAAAAAACAATATTTTTGACATTCGTTCACGAACGTTAATTAATTTAATTTTAATGAACGTTTAATTCGCCTCCGCGCTTTTATTTGATAATGTCTTAATAAACTCTTTTAAATATTACGGCAAACTGAAGACTGTTTTAACTAAATTACACTGTAAAATATATATATCATAAAATGCTTTAGGATTTTAATTGTCTTTAATTTTATAGGTATTATTAGATGGTCTGTAGGAAATGGCTAATTGTCCGTAAGACCGGTCCGTGTTCTTCACAATTTAATAATTCGTTATAAGCATTTTTATATACACGTATTACATAGACATATATAAACAATAAAGCATAAATAAATAGTAGCGCATACAATCTATATCTTTCGTTGTTAGTCTCGTGTGAGTTCATCCCTACCATTTATCAGATAGACTTTGAACACTTGTTTTTGAAACCCGCGTTACCGTATACCTATTAATTTATCCAAACTACAACTTGGTTTATTTCTAATACAAAATATACAATATTAAGGGTATAATGAATAGTGCAGTTAACACGTAACTGAATAATTTGTAGTATGTAATAATGCTAAGTAACCCAAGTTCGATTCATATTTCCCTCCATACTAGGTGAACTGTACGACGGTACAAGAAAAATTCTCGATCACGTGTCACTAGCTGCATAATATATGCAAAAGTTACATACTGCTCCTAAAATATATTTTTTTTAAAGAAATTTGTTTCTCATGTTTATGTACACGCGCGTGCATGTGTATGTGTGTATGTGAGTGTGTGTATGTTTGCATGCAAAAGATTGTAAAGAGCTTTTTTTTTAAGTTGTGCTAGTTTATAACGTCAGCGTCACGGTAGAATACGAAAGCAATCCCGTGGCGCTCCTCGTTAAGACGGAAAGGGTACCGCTGATTTTTTAGTGGGTCTTCCGATGTTCGGGGCGCACTCGGCGCCTTGAACAGCAGCGAGACCCACATACCCCCCCACTGTTCCCGGGTGGGAAACGCGTAATGCGTTTTTCCAGCGAAAAAAAAGGTCAGATTTTAACAGTTTTTCAGTTTTTCACATTTTATTATATAGACACGGGGCTAAATAAAGATAGAAAGATTTAGTAACGGCTAACTTATGCGTTGGTCGATCATATACTCTGTCTGGTCGCCGCTTGTTTTGGGATATATTACTTTGCTTTGTATGTTGCGTCATCAATATATCCATTATATACATTTGCCGAACTGTTAGAAATGGAAGGTTTTTGTATAGTAAAACGGTCAGATGCATATAATCCTTAAATGTCATCGTTAATATGGTCCTCTGTACTCGTTCTAGTGTAAGCATTGCAGTTTTACTTGCACCACCCCATACAGAAACGCCTTACGAATACGCCTACAGAATTTCATAACGCAATAAAGAGTGACAAAAAGCGCGATAAATGGAACTCAGAAGATTTAAATCTCAAACATACCTGAGAATCTTAAAAATGAAGATTAATTTTCTAATACGTCGACTCAACACTGATATCTGTAACTTTCCATCGTAAGTGTCGGTCTATTATTATTCCGAGGTATTTAATAGATTCGGTTTGATTCCGTATTTCACGGTTCACTGTCTATCCTTAGAATAATTACTACAATAATGTGCTTTTAAATTCATGGAGTTTAATTTTGGTTGTTGGATTGCACGTATACTAAAGTTTATAAATTTCATTTTTGATATGTTTAACGTTAGGAGGTTTTGGTCAAGCCATTGAGTTACGACCCTATAATCATCATTAGCATATTTAAATAGTTCATCCCATGATTTTCCATTAGAGATTGAAACAGAGTCTTCAGCAAAAGTTATTATTTTAGAACTTTTAAGAGTAAGTAGACAGAAATCATTAATATAAATCAAAAATAGCGTTGGACCCAAAATACTTCAATATCGAATAGTTTGTGCGCGAGTCATATGGGTTTTTTTATTACAAACTTTTATTCAAATTGCAATGTTTTATATGGTATTTTATTGTGTAAATTTATTCTATCAAATTATTAAATTAATTTTTTAATGTAATATTTATATTAATGAATTATTATTTGATTTAAGGAATCAAAAAACTACAAAAAAATGTTTATTGCGCTAACTATTTACTTTAACCCGTAATAAATTGTCGATGAATTGTAAGCATACAGTAAAGGGGAGGTGCTAAAATCAAACTAACCTTCACCTGGACATTATTCTAGGAACTGCATTTTCTATTTTCATTAAAATTAGGAGGCCTAGAAAAATATGTTATATACATATACATGTTATATACATATTTTTCATTTACGATAATAAAAATATTAAGCAATGATAACCAAGTGTATAAGTGTATATTTAAATAAAAATTGTATATTTAAATAAAATTTCATCCTCTTAAAATTTTAAATATTCTGATTAAACATTTAATTTATTCTTTTTTATATAAGACATTAAAGGTTTGAACTTTGAATGAGTATTTTTGCCTTTACATTTCCTCTTATATTATGATTAAGTATTGAATTATTACTTAGTCGTGTCTTGTGTATTATTTATAGAAATATTGCGACAGTAGAAAAATATACCCATTTTTAGAGTTAAAACTGATAATCAGTAAAAGTATATCGTTTTGTGAAGTAATTGCTAAAGTTATTTCAAATTTGGTAATGTATACTATAAAATAAAGTATAATAGGTATGTGTTGTAATAAAAAAATAAAAACAAATGAAATCTATTCAACCCTTTTAATAAAACTAATTACTCTATGAAACATAAAAATATGATTCTATAAAAGACACTGAGATAAGTGGCCAGCAGTCTTCTCAACATCCTTATATATATATATATATATATATATATATATATATATATATATATATATATATAAGGATATATATATATATATATGTTTAATTTCAAACTCCTATTAATAGTAGCCGTTGTTAATTGCGTGAGATTGTGCCGTCTGAATTCCAGGTCCATTGATACTGGTCGCTCCACTGTGCCGTAGAGAACCACCTTGCTGCTGAATAGTTTGCGCCGTGCTCGATCTATAACCCCCAATATTCTGGGCTGCAGAAATAGCTGAATCAAAGTTATTTTGGTCATGATTCTGGGTCAACGAAATAGCTGATCCATATCCACCAATATTTTCAGCGGAAGAAACAGCTGTGCCAAAACCATTTGAGCTAGCACTGGATACAGCAGATCCAAGGCCTCGCAAGTTTTGCGCAGAGGAAATAGCTGATTGGTAGGGACCTAAGCCGTTGTTCTGAACTGAGGAGACCGCCGAGCCAAAACCGTTTTGGGTTTGAGAAGATGACACAGCGGAGCCGTAGGGTCTTGCAAATGCGTTATTATAACCAGCATAGTTAGGCTGTTGTAATCTAATGTGCGAGTACGGTGAAGCATTTGCATAACCAATGCCTCTAGCAAAGGTATTGCCATCTGAGGATAAAATACCAGCACCGTAAGCGCTGGCATCACCGCTTTGGAAAGATGAGCCGATGCTAGAAGAATGGCTGATGCCACCAATATTACTGCTGAATCCACTGCCAAATCCAAAAGCTACATTTGGAGATCGGCCTACACGCCAAACGAGCCCTGGTAATTCATCACCTACAAGAAAAAAGAAAAATTAACGTATCCACATCACAGTCAGTTAAAACTTCTAAAAGAATCAAATCAAGTTTAGTTTTGAACATTGTACACGTATTAAAAAAATTGTGTTTGTATATATATGAGGTTAACTCTATCAGTTAAACATTTAAAGCGCCAGTTAAGAAAAGAGAGACCTAAGCCATCCTACACATATACATACAACTCTGCGGGCCAACTCTACTGTAACGCGTGTCGTAGGGTTTGTAAAACCAAGTTTGGTCTAGCGAGTCATATTAGGGCTCATGCTAGAAATAACAATTAATTGCTAGGGTCGCCGTCAGTTAAACATTCAAGTTCATTTTCACATTACGTCAACTTACCATAAGATGCAGGAGCCGCGTTGCTAAGCGCGAGCGCAGATAATACTACAATAACCTTGGCGTTCATCTTGATTAATTTATTTTCATATATTTGATTGGACCTTTCGTCGATGTAATGAATACATGTGAATCATTTCTCCGAGTTTATATACTATGAAGATAATATCCCCCACTTCGACCATTGGGTCACAAAATACACCTAAAAGCCATTGACACTCATAAATTCATCTTGATTCTTACGGTAAACCTCATGGATCCACATTGGAGTGATACTATAAATTTCAAATATGCAAAAATTTGCTAATTAATATGTAAAAGTGGATTTAAATGTTTTTTATTCATAATTTTGATCTTATTTTTAAAAAACTGGTTTATCTACTTTTAATGTTATCCTCTGCAGTGTAGCTGGAGCTAGTATGTCCAAACGCGACGACGGCCAGTACAGACGGGAAAAACGTTCTGCACTAGCCGCCTTCGCCTTGCCGGCCCGCAAGATGCCTCTTCACGCCTCGTTTGAAGGAACCCGGGTTGTAAGAGGAGGGGAACACGTGAGCTGGTAAGGGATTCCATTTTTTGGAAGTGTGACAAAGAAAGGAGTTGCCAAATTTCTTTGTTCGCGATGGAATTGATGTCACAGTTAGGCGGTGACATCGAGAACCAGCTCGCGTGGATTTAAGAAGGAAGGGGGAAGCAGGAATCAGAGAGAATAATTCCTCAGAGCACTCGCCGTGATACAGTCGACAGAAAGCGCTCAGTGCTGCTATCTCGCGACGCAATTGTAAAGGTTCAAGGGTGTTTGTGACCTTTACGTCGCCAATAATGCGTACTGCACGTCGCTGCAACCGGTCCAAGGCCTCCAGTAGGTACTTAGCGGAGCCATCCCAAAGGTGCGGGCAATATTTAACGCAAGACCGTACCCGTGTTTTGTATAACAGGCACAGTTGTTGTGTCGTGAAAAAACGCCGCACCTTGTTCAGAGCTCCGAGTTTCCGTGAAGCTGTTTTTATAATAACCTCGATGTAATCCCTTGGACTAAGGTCGCAGCGAACGTCCATCCGCAGCATGGCGATTTTGCTTTGTATCATCAGCGGTGTGCCACAGAGGGAGGGAAGAGGGGAAAATGGTAACTTTTTCGCTGTGAGAGCGCATACCTGTGTTTTCTTGGCATAAAACTCAACAAGATTATCAGAACCCCATTTGGCGATGAGCTCTAACGTCCTATCGAGTTCAATGACAAGATTCTCCCGCCTCTCCTCAGTTTCCGCCCACCCAGCCACTACGCGTCCGTGCTATACACCATGCACTGTACTATCGTCTGCATAGCAATCTATGTTCCCAAGAGAGAGCATATTTTTATTTTTTTATTTTATTTTATTTATTTTAAGGACCACTAGTAGCTACTACATGTTTTAATGACAAATGTAAAACAATTTAGTGAAAATAGCTAACATGTGAAGCTTTTTAAAGTAGCCACAACAATTACAATATTTGTTTTAAAAATATATTAACACATAATTATAGCAACATGAGTAGAAAGATTAAAAAAAAAAAAGTCCAAATTGGTACAAATTAAAGATCATAAAAAAATAAACATGCACTTAATAAAATTAAAATTAATAACACAAATAGTTTGAAATTGATATAGGTACAAATTAAAATTAAATAATTCATTAAATTCATGCAAAGTTTACGTTATAAAAAAATTACTAAAAATATACTAATTAATACAAAATAAAATTAAGATAACATTATTTATTATTTATTTATTTATTTATTATTTATTTGCATCTCTCAACAATTCTAGCGCCCGTTTACGATAAATCATGGCAGAGTCATTAAAAATATCTAGATCTTGACAAAAACCATTGTACAACCGTGATGATCTAGGCATTGGTGCATTACATCCTAATTTCGTTTTTGATATTCTGACATCAAAAGTGCCCAGAAAACTACGAACATTGCGCCTTGGAATACGATAGTATATCTTTTCAAGTAAGTAAGTACAGTCGATCTCGTTACGAATTATCTTAAATAGGAAAGAGAGATCTAATAATTGTCTGCGTACAGAGAGACTATCCATATTAAAGTCTTTCAAGAGATTGCTGTAATTTTTATTAGATTTATTGTATGAGGTTTTTTTGTTTCTGGATAGATGATATACAAATCGCTTCCGTATTCTCTCTATACGCAGACGATGTACATTGTAATAAGGATTCCACACAACACTACCGTACTCCAGTACACTACGCACGTAAGCGTTATAGATTATTTTTTTCGTGTTATTCGTGAAGTGTTTACCATTTCTAATTAAAAATCCTAACGTTTTGGAACTTTTCGTAATTATTTTATTGAAGTGCGGGACAAAAGTAAGCTTGTCATCAAAAATGACACCCAAATCACTTATTTCAAAAACTTCCTCCAACTTGATGTTATCAATGATTATATTGAGATTTCGCGTAAATTTTATATGCTTGCATTTACTGACGTTTAATTCCATTTTATTATTTTTACACCAATTATATATAGCATTAATATCCACCTGTAAGAGCTCTGAGTCAGCTAAGTTGTTTATTACTTTTGTTAATTTTAAATCGTCCGCAAATAAAAATACTCTACTATAATGTACCGTATCGCAAATATCATTAATGAAGATATTAAAGAGCCAAGGTCCTAAGTGTGACCCTTGAGGAACCCCGTAACGTACCGTAACAGCCTGTGAATGTCCCACTGCTGGGCTAAAGGCCTCCTCTCCTCTTTTTGAGGAGAAGGTTTGGAGCTTATTCCACCACGCTGCTCCAATGCGGGTTGGTGGAATACACATGTGGCAGAATTTCAGTGAAATTAGACACATGCAGGTTTCCTCACGATGTTTTTCCTTCACCGTAAAGCACGAGATGAATTATAATCACAAATTAAGCACATGAAAATTCAGTGGTGCTTGCCCGGGTTTGAACCCACGATCATCGGTTAAGATTCACATGTTCTTACCACTGGGCCATCTCGGCTCTTCATTGGGTTCCTCATGACTTTGACCAAGTCATGAGGAGTCATGACCCCGGAGCAGGCTTTATATAGACTCGAGCTAAAACCTTTTAAGACAACAAATTGTTGTCTATTGTATAAATATGATTTGAACCACTCAAGCATATTACCATTGAATCCGTACTTGCTTAATTTTAAGAGTAAAATATCGTGCGAAACTTTGTCGAAAGCCTTGGTTAAATCGGTATAAATTGCGTCAACTTGCTTGTGGTTATCAATAGCTGGCACAATGAATTCACTGTACGAAACAAGATTTGATGTTGTAGATCGACCCTTTATAAAGCCATGCTGGTTATTATTATTCATTTGCTTTACATGACATTCTAGATATGGGTAAACTATTGCTTCAAATACTTTGGCAAAAGTGGAAAGTATGGAAATCGGTCTATAATTCTCAATACACTCACTGCCCTTGGACTTATATACTGGTACGATCCTAGCTATTTTCCACTTATCGGGAAAAACACCTGAGCGAAGTGATTCGTTGTATAATAAATATAAAGGGAAACTTAGTACCCATGCACATTTAGAAATAAATATAGGAGGGATATTATCATAACCTGTCCCTTTAGTTGTATCAAGTCTTTTTAAGTATTGATAAATCTGTCTTCGCGATATTACAAAATTAGTGAACGCTCCAAAGTCATGTTTACATTGATTATTATAAGATGGTAATGTATATGAACTTTGAGATTGTGTGTAAACAGAAGCAAAATACAAGGCAAATTCGTTACAAATTTCTGATCCCGATTTCATTACTTTTTGTTTGTAAGTCATTATGCCTGGGAGTGCGGTACTATTATCTTGTTTGCCCTTAAGGTATGACCAAAAATATTTAGGATTTCTACTAATATTTTCTTCAACAATCTTAATGTAATTATTGTAGCAAATTTTCGATAAATCTGCACAACGTTTGCTCAAAAGACGTAATGAAATTTCATCAAGTGGGTTTTTATATATTTTGTATTTATTTAAAAAAACTTGTTTCTCTTTATATAAATTTATCATTTCCTTAGTGAACCATGGAGGATATTGTTTACCTTTTTGTTTCTTTTTTGGTACATATTTTTCGATCAATTTGTTCAAAATTTTATAAAATTTATCGATCATTAGGTTTATTGACTTACAATTACAAAATTCGCTTAACCAATTGATATTATTTAATTCTGAAATTATACTTACGTAGTCAGCTTTAAAATAGTTCTTCTTATCACTAATAACATTACTTTTTAAAGAAGTTCTTGATGAATAAGAAACTAATATATCTAAGGGAGGATGGTGGTGATCTGGAGGCACTATTGGCAAAATAGACTTACTAATTTTTATGTTATTATGATTACTGAATATTAAGTCTAATATTTTATTATTGTTATTACTAATGTTATTATGTTGAACTAAATTATTGAGAGATGCAAAATCAACTAGCAAATTTCCTAAGGAACTATTAGAAATAACATTATCATCAGTAGCGAACCAATTGATATTACTTAAATTAAAATCACCCACGAGCATAACATTTTGTCTATTCTCTGCAATTCTACTATTAAAATTATTGATAAAATTAGATAGCATATTACGGCTGACGGGAGGAGGCAAATAAACTGCACATAATGCAATTGAGTTACACTCATCGTGACAATTTTCTCGTTCAATATTTATCCAAAGATCTTCACACTGACTTTCACAAAAACTGAGTCGCATTGATTTCAGTTTATTTGAGACCGCCACTAAAACTCCACCACCATCTTTTTTACAATGTAAAAGTAAACTATCACGATCTCTTCTGTATACTGTATAACGGTTGTCGAATACTTCATGGTTCTCTATTTTATTATTAAGCCACGTTTCTGTTAATATAATAACATCATAATTTGTACACGATAAATTGCAGATGAAGTCATGAGTTTTAGTACGGAGACCTCGGACGTTCTGGTAGTATATATTAAGACCGTTGAATTTTATAACATGAAACACTAAAATGATCTATGAGTTTAGAGAGCAAAGCAATTTACTGGATATTATTCAAAGCAGTATGATATTTACATAAATACATTCTGAATGTTCTGTCTTTCTCATAAATACCTTGCCCTGTCTAACCCACACAAATCTGTATTTTTTTTCTTTAGATTTTATTCGAGCTGCTGCATGTAAAGACTTAATAGCCGGTGACAAGTGTTCCATAACATATATTGGCTGCTTATCTGCTGCAATACCTATGTGACTTGTGTTAAGTTTATCGTCAGGATGCGATTTATTGTAATTGATGACACATGCTAGCATCGTGTCTCTCATTCGTGGTGTGGATAGCTTTACAATCACAGATCTGGGTCTTTTGTCGCTGTTGTTCAATTTTGCAACTCTAGTACAGTGATGTATATCAGACTCCTTTAGATCACATGATATTGCTTTACTCAGTTGCATTACTGCACTAATTAAATTTTAATTTTTATGCTCAGGAATCATTTGTATTTCAATGTTATTTGATCGATTATACTGCTCCATAGTATGTATTCGTTGTTGCAAATCAGATGTTACATTTTTTAGTGCATTTTTCTCTCTTTCCATTTCCGCAATTTTATCGTCGTAACTTGCAATTATTTTTTTAGTAGATTCGTATTCTTCGCTCAAAAAAGTCATCGAGTTTTCAATAGTAGATATTTGCTCTTTTATAGGTTTAAGATTTTCTTGAATCATTTTGTTTAACATGTTAGTGATATCATCCAATACTAAATATTTAAAGGCCTGAAACTCATTACGAATGATTTGTTCAACGTCTTGTTTAGTAAGTTGTTCTGATGCAGGCGACCACTTTTCAGACTGTTTGCTTTTTTGCCGATTTGTCACATTGTAAGATTCTGGAGAAGTATTATTTCTTGTTGTTATTATTTTTTTCTGTGGAATCATTCTTACTTAGTAACGACTATAACAGCAACTTCTTAACAGAAAAATAAATAAATTGAAATAGGTCACCAACAATTTGGGTTTGAACCCATATCGCTCGTGCGTGGAAGTATGGTTCACACCGTTGGGCCAACGATATGGTTATCGTTCAAGTAAAAATTGCGAACTGTATGTACAATATTATAATCTGCGCCTGGAGATTTTATTAAACACCCGCTACAAAAAAAGTTATTCTCTTTGTATCTACTCACTTCACTGTATATTTTTTAAAGTATTTCTTTGTTTTAAAATAAATTACTAGAACTTTAGGTGTTTCTTAAAATCGTTTTATAAAGCATTTATTTTTATTAATACACTACTTTCTTAACTTATTTTGCTCGTAAAATAAGTGACTGCCCTCAGTAAAAGTACCTATATTATATAATTATCGTTTCACCCTTTTGCGTATTAAACTTATTCAAACAATAATGTTTTTATATAGATCACACACTGTCTTTGTTATTTACACATATCTACGTTTTATGATTTCAAAACACAGTCCTTATATTTTTAAAACAATTTTTTTTTACGGAGCTATATAGTTCCGTGCGCTTACGTCGATGACACACACATAATATCATTGATATGCAAAAGAAAGAGTGTGGGAGATAGCACAGATCCCTGGGGGACCCCAGCATTGACTACATAGAATTGTGAAGCGCAACCATCAACTAAAACACGAAGGCTACGCTTGTGTAGGAAGCTGGCAATCCAGGTGCATAGCTGAGCAGGCAGACCATATGCCGGCAGCTTGGAGAGAAGACTTCTGTGCCAGACCCTGTCGAAAGCCTTGGAAATATTTAGGCTGACAGCCAACGATTCTCCACGCTTGTCGATAGCTTCACCCCAGAGGTGTGTTACGTACGCTAGAAGATCACCTGTGGACCGTTTTGGTCGAAACCCGTACTGACGATCATTAATTAGACAGTGATCTTCTAGGTAATGGATCAGTTGGTTGCTTAGAATCCGTTCCATCACCTTACAAAGTACTGAGGTGATAGCTATTGGTCGATAATTTGCCGGGTCAGACCGATCCCCTTTTTTGGGAACCGCTTGCACATTAGCTCTTCTCCAAGCCTCCGGCACACATCCCGAAGAGAGAGAAAGTTGGAACAGGCGCCTTAACACAGGAGACAGCTCCACCGCGCACTTCTTCAGCACTATGGCTGGTATTCTATCGGGACCGCTAGCTTTCCGTATATCAAGTGATTGCACCTCCGCACGTACATCACGTCGCCTGATTTTGATGTCAAGCATCGTGTGGCCACATGAAGGTATTGTTGGTGGCAGCGCACTACAATCATCGATCACAGAGTTGTCGGCAAAGAGTTTAGCCAGGAGGTCGGCTTTCTCCTGCGCACTGTAAGCTAGCGATCCGTCCGGATTTCTGAGCGGTGGCAGCGAAGGTTGGCAGAAATTGTTTTTCACAGACTTGGTCAGACGCCAGACGCTACGGGAGCCCCTAGGATGCTAAATAAGGTCATGACCAATCTGTATAATGCGCTGTGCATCCGCTCTCGTGTATGCCTTCCTACAGGACTTGGAATTTTTATTGTAGTTTGCTTTCAGTGAGTCAATGTTAGATGCTCCGCTAACGCAGCCGTTGGTCCACGCGCGATATGCCGCCTGCTTAGATAATACAGCGTCGGCACATTCATGAGTGAACGCGTTACGCGTACCCCTACTGATGAGATCTGAGCTAGGAATGTAGTATTCCACTCCTAACATGATCTCATCAGCAACAGCAGCGGCACTAGCTGTCGGGTCATTCCCACTGAAGCAACGTTCCTTCCAAGGGACTGACGCATAGTAATCGCGCATACCATCCCAATCTGCCGACTTATAGTGCCAAACGCGACGTTTGCATACCGCTGATGGCGGCACCTTGGCCTGTTGCACTTTGGTAGATATAAGGCCGTGATCCGAAGAACCAAGTGGAGCTTGAACCACAACCTGATATTCCACCGGGTGAGAAATCAGCAGAAGATCCAGTAGAGAAGGCGCTTGCCCATCAATGTCTGGGATCCTGGTGGGCTGATCAACCAATTGGGTCAAGTCGTGTGTGAGAGCAAAAGCATGAGCAGTTCTTCCGGCATGGTCAGTTTTGAGGGATTTCAACCATGATTCATGGTGAGCATTAAAATCCCCCAAAAACACCAATTCCGCGTTAGGAAGCGTTTGGTCAAATAATCGGCTTGTCTCCAAGTCACCATTGTGGGATTTGTAGAGGCACACGTAGACTCGACTCTGACGAACCAGGTCCACACGTACCACCAACATGGAGAAGGAGGGGTCCTCCAAGCAGCGCAATCGGTGACAACAAACATCCGCCCTGACGAACAAGCATACTCCGGCTTTCGCTTTGAAAGATTCTTCAAGCATGTAGCCGGAATAGTTAAGGTTGCTGGTGTCGGCAGGGCGGAGTATTTGCGTCTCCGTGAGGAACAACATTGCTGG
Source organism: Nymphalis io (assembly GCF_905147045.1). Lineage (NCBI taxonomy): Eukaryota > Metazoa > Arthropoda > Insecta > Lepidoptera > Nymphalidae > Nymphalis > Nymphalis io. The sequence goes on from NC_065888.1 coordinate 7,373,196, forward strand.
CCGTGCTGTCTCGAGATGTGGTGGACAGCGTTGAGGTTAGCGTGGAGTCCTCGGATGTTAGAGAACTCGACCTCACACAGCGTGGGTATGGTGGGGGTGTGAACCGCTGAACGACCGTTATTTCTTAGTTGCGCTACCATTTGGAAAAATAAGGAAAAGAGACGTGAAGCGAGCGACGTATTGCCACGATAGGGATGGGCAAAGTATGGAGGCGTGTTTTCCCAAATGGTTGCCAAAAGGGAAAATATACTGATCCGCCGGACGGAAGGGCCCCCGAAACCCCCGGAAGTGGCCGCCGGGACCCCAGCTTCCGGTCACCAACCGGCACGACGGTCCACCCCGAGATTATGCGTGGCCTGGTGGGGCAGCCTCGCGAGCTGGTTAGGCATGCTCGAGCCTACAGGGGCTACGGGTGGCCAGCGGAACAGCCGTTTCTTCAGGTCTCCCTGTCCGGCAGGTCAATACAGTTTCCCCCGGCATTGGTTCAACAGCCGTCTCCACTGGACCAACACCCATCGCGGCAATACTCGCTCGGGCACTGGCTGTACGCTGGCTGACCTCGAAACGCGGCTGCAAGCCACTTCACGAGTTTTTCACCATGCGTACGGTGGTAACAAGCCAGGCGGATGTTAGCATCCTATCACCAGATGAGCAGATGGTCGCTCAGATATCCCTTAGTCGCCTCTTACGACACCCATGGGAAATAGCATAGCATAGCAATGTATGTTCCCAAGAGAGAGCATATCATTGATATGCAAAAGAAAGAGTGTGGGAGATATCTATATAATCTGATATATAGATCTTATATTATTTATACTAAAGTTTATGATATGATTAATTATATGAAAAAAGGATATAAAAAGATTAAGTGTATGATAAGAAAAAGAAATATTTTTTTCATAAAATGGTAATAAAATTCTAAATATTAGAATCTTTTTATCTTTTAATAGTACAATAGGAAAATATTGTATATAATATTTAACCCAACAAAAATGTAAAAATTTTTAGTTATTTAAATATACATATAACATAAAGTAATTATTTAAAAATACCGTATTATTCGGTAATTGCATTTTTTAATTATTATTAAAAACATTCTTTAGTAAAAGTTCGTGTAATAGATTATGCTATTTAACATAGGACCACTATCGAAAAGTATTATTAGGCACATTTAAGACACTAGGCTATCACTAAGAGGATTTTCATTTAAATTCAACGATTGATTTCGCTGTGATACTTAAATACCCAGACAGTAACAAGTAGACGAAAAGGTTGAGGGATTTTTTATAAATATTTTAATTAATTTTAACTTTTCAATTATTTTTTCTTATTGTATTACGTTTAGAAAATATTCTAAAAGATAAATATACTAAGAGAAAAAAAAAGATTGTTTTTTAATAACTTCGATGATAATGAATTTAATTTAAGAATCATTTTAATAACAACACAGTAAAATATATAGTTTAACAAATTTAGTTAGTACTAAACCATCTGAAGTCGGTGAATTTGAGAAATTATTATTTAATTATTTAAAAAAGGCAACGAAAATAGACTTTTATATGTTATTAAAAATATTAAAATTAATAATTTAATTTAGGTTATAAGATTTTACTTCTTTCGAATTAATGTAACACCACATTAATTAATTAATAAATTAACGGTCTTCAAATATAACTCGATAAAAGTTAAAATACCTAATTGAAACAAATATTTATTAGTCAGGGTTAATAAAATAAAGGGTTGCATGTCAGTCACCTCCACGTGGTGCACCGTGGGCAACGGGGTCGACAAGCAATCCGATGTTTTTCCGGATTGCTTGTCGACCGCAGCTGAGACTGCCGCGGTGGAAGTGTCACGGGCCGCTCCTGCTACATATTCAGCGTGTTCAGCAGAGTGGACTAGCGAGCGGCTTCGTGGCAAGTAGGTGGACTCCAGGGTCCTTTTGGGCCACCGGAGAGAGAGGAGGAGTTGGTCTCCGGGGTCCTTTCGGGCTGCCGGAGACAGGAGGATGTAGAAGGAGGACGGAGAGGTGGGTTCGCCCAGTTTCGCTGTCGATGCTGGGTGGACGGTCTTCGGTCACCGCCTTCTCAAACTCATTTCCCTATCCAGGCTTCAGCCTGTGGTTGGACTGAGGGCCTTGCCTTTACTGGCTGGGCCAAGACAACCTCAATAAAAACAACCGGTGGGTCGCTAAGCGACGGCCGCTGGCGGGGTCGCGGTGGTGAGCTACAGCGTTCCCGTAACGGCGTAAGAGGCGGAAACGGGGATGTTTTAGTGGGTAGGATGGCTGGCTTTCTGCCCCGTGAGTCCCACATACCCGTCCCGGTCGTAGTCCGGGCGGGAGGCGTAAATGCCTTTTCTCCTCGAAAAAAAAAGGGTTAATAAAATAAAAACTTAAAATATTACAAGGTGTATCTAATTGTCCAATAATATAAATTAATTATAAAAAATTGGTAATTACAGTCTAACGACTATTTGAAAAAGTTATAATTAACTGTAACTGAATAATTAAGTCATAAAATTCTTAAGCTTTATTTAAAATTATATCCTATTCAGATTGGTGTATTTAATTAGTATATAATCTCAGAGGGAAGCATACTATAATTTTTGAGAGAACATATTTAACAATTCACGATAGCGTGAGTATTAACTTTTCTTTTGGGCCCATAGTATCCAGCCAGGATCTCATTTATCTAAACCGTATATTGCGGGTTCAAATCCGAAAAAGCACCACTGAGTTTTTATGTGCTCAATTTGTATGTACATAAAATAATCATTCTCTTGCGATGAAGGAAAACATCAAGAGGAATCCTTCAAGTGACGAATTTCACAGAAAATAACCTTGTTATAATAGGATTATATGTACACTAAAGTATCCATTTATCACTATTATTATTTCTCTGTTATTAATATAAATATAAAGAATAAAATTTAAATATTGTGTTTATCTTTGTTTCTTGTAACCGTGGTTCCTAACCATTGAGTGGATCTTATCAGATAGACTTTGGATGAACTTTAATTAATCAACAGATTCTTTGTTTGTAACATACTTTTATATTATAAGATGTCGAATTGTAGATATGAGACTAGTTTTTGAATGAAATCTTTAATTTATGAGTCTCGATAACAACTGTTCCATTTTGACGTTTCTTTCGAATGTTTTAAAATTTCCAAATAGTCATCCTAAAAAATTATAGCATTTAAGATTAGATTTGATGATTTTATGCTATACTTTATAGCCAATTTAAAAAAAAAACAATATTTTTGACATTCGTTCATGAACGTCAAAAATTAAAATTACGCTACTCAGAGTCAGTAGTATAAAAAACTTTTAATTCGCCTTCGCGCTTTTATTTGATAATGTCTTAATAAACTCTTTTAAATATTACCGCAAACTGAAGACTGTTTTAACTAAATTACAATGTAAAATATATATTTCATAAAATGCTTTAGGATTTTAATTGTCTTTAATTTTTTAGGTATGATTAGATGGTCTGTAGAAAACGGCTACTTGTCCATAAGACCGGTCCGTGTTCTTCACAATACAATTATTAGTTATAAGCATTTTTATATACACGTATTACATAGGCATATATAAACAATAAAGTATAAATATATAGTAGCGTATACAATCTATATCTTTCGTTGTGAGTCTCGCGCGAGACTAACTACGAACACTTGTTATTGAAACCTGCGTGAAGTTTTTTTCATATTATTATATCAACATATACGATATATTTATTTATTTGTCCAAATTACTACTTGGTTTATTTCTAATACAAAAATATATTAAGGGTATAATAAATAGTGTAGTAAACACGTAACTGAATAATTTGTAGTATGTAATAATGCTAAGTAACCCAAGTTCGATTCATATTTCCCTCCATACTAGGAGAACTGTACGACGGTACAAGAAAAATTCTCGATCACGTGTCACTAGCTGCATAATATATGCAAAAGTTACATACTGCTCCTAAAATATATTTTTTTTAAAGAAATTTGTTTCTCATGTTTATGTACACGCGCGTGCATGTGTATGTGTGTATGTGAGTGTGTGCATGTTTGCGTGCAAAAGATTGTAAAGAGCTTTTTTTTAAGTTGAGCTAGTTTATAACGTCAGCGTCACGGTAGCATACGAAAGCGATCCCGTGGCGATCCTCGTTAAGAAGGAAAGGGTACCGCTGGTTTTTTAGTGAGTATTCCGTTGTTCGGGGTGCACTCGGCGCCTTGGACACCAGCGAGCCCCGTATACCCCCCCACTGTTCCAGAGGGGGAAACGCGTAACGCATTTTTTAAGCGAAAAAAAAGGTCAGGTTTTAACAGTTTCTCAGTATTATCATATGTAAACATTTTTAAATATTTATGAAGTTTTGTCTTGAGATTGTATTTAGTAAGATCTTTGATGATTATATTCATACACATTTTATTATATAGACACGGGGCTAAAAAAAGATAGAAAGATTTAGTGACGGCCAACTTATACGTTGGTCGATCATATAGTCTGTCTGGTCGCCGCTTGTTTTAAAATATATTACTTTGCTTTGTATGTTGCGTCATCAATATATCCATTATATACATTTGCCGAACTGTTAAAAATGGAAGGTATTTGTATAGTAAAACGGTCAGATGCACATAATCCTTAAATGTCATCGTTAATATGGTCCTCTGTACTCGTTCTAGTGTAAGCATTGCAGTTTTACTTGCACCACCCCATACAGAAACGCCTTACGAATACGCCTACAGAATTCCATATCGCAGTAAAGAGTGACAAAAAGCGCGATAAATGGAACTCAGAAGATTTAAATTACAAACATACCTGAGAATCTTAAAAATGAAGATTAATTTTCTAATACGTCGACTCAACACTGATATCTGTTCTTTTCATCGTAAGTGTCGGTCTATTATTATTCCGAGGTATTTTATAGATTCGGTTTGATTCAGTATTTCACGGTTCACTGTCTATCCTTAGAATAATTACTACAATAATGTGCTTTTAAATTTATGGAGTTTAATTTTGGTTGTTGGATTGCACGTATACTAAAGTTTATAAATTTCATTTTTGATATGTTTAACGTTAGGAGGTTTTGGTCAAGCCATTGAGTTACGACCCTATAATCATCATTAGCATATTTAAATAGTTCATCCCATGATTTTCCATTAGAGATTGAAACAGAGTCTTCAGCAAAAGTTATTATTTTAGAACTTTTAAGAGTAAGTAGACAGAAATCATTAATATAAATCAAAAATAGCGTTGGACCCAAAATACTTCAATATCGAATAGTTTGTGCGCGAGTCATATGGGTTTTTTTATTACAAACTTTTATTCAAATTGCAATGTTTTATATGGTATTTTATTGTGTAAATTTATTCTATCAAATTATTAAATTAATTTTTTAATGTAATATTTATATTAATGAATTATTATTTGATTTAAGGAATCAAAAAACTACAAAAAAATGTTTATTGCGCTAACTATTTACTTTAACCCGTAATAAATTGTCGATGAATTGTAAGCATACAGTAAAGGGGAGGTGCTAAAATCAAACTAACCTTCACCTGGACATTATTCTAGGAACTGCATTTTCTATTTTCATTAAAATTAGGAGGCCTAGAAAAATATGTTATATACATATACATGTTATATACATATTTTTCATTTACGATAATAAAAATATTAAGCAATGATAACCAAGTGTATAAGTGTATATTTAAATAAAAATTGTATATTTAAATAAAATTTCATCCTCTTAAAATTTTAAATATTCTGATTAAACATTTAATTTATTCTTTTTTATATAAGACATTAAAGGTTTGAACTTTGAATGAGTATTTTTGCCTTTACATTTCCTCTTATATTATGATTAAGTATTGAATTATTACTTAGTCGTGTCTTGTGTATTATTTATAGAAATATTGCGACAGTAGAAAAATATACCCATTTTTAGAGTTAAAACTGATAATCAGTAAAAGTATATCGTTTTGTGAAGTAATTGCTAAAGTTATTTCAAATTTGGTAATGTATAATATAAAATAAAGTATAATAGGTATGTGTTGTAATAAAAAAATAAAAACAAATGAAATCTATTCAACCCTTTTAATAAAACTAATTACTCTATGAAACATAAAAATATGATTCTATAAAAGACACTGAGATAAGTAGCCAGCAGTCTTCTCAACATCCTTATATATATATATATATATATATATGTGTGTTTCTCTCCTATTAATAGTAGCCGTTGTTAATTGCGTGAGATTGTGCCGTCTGAATTCCAGGTCCATTGATGCTGGTCGCTCCACTGTGCCGTAGAGAACCACCTTGCTGCTGAATAGTTTGCGCTGTGCTCGATCTATAACCCCCAATATTCTGGGCTGCAGAAATAGCTGAATCAAAGTTATTTTGGTCATGATTCTGGGTAAACGAAATAGCTGATCCATATCCACCAATATTTTCAGCGGAAGAAACAGCTGTGCCAAAACCATTTGAGCTAGCACTGGATACAGCAGATCCAAGGCCTCGCAAGTTTTGCGCAGAGGAAATAGCTGATTGGTAGGGACCTAAGCCGTTGTTCTGAACTGAGGAGACCGCCGAGCCAAAACCGTTTTGGTTTTGAGAAGATGACACAGCGGAGCCGTAGGGTCTTGCAAATGCGTTATTATAACCAGCATAGTTAGGCTGTTGTAATCTAATGTGCGAGTACGGTGAAGAATTTGCATAACCAATGCCTCTAGCAAAGGTATTGCCATCTGAGGATCCAATACCAGCACCGTAAGCGCTGGCATCACCGCTTTGGAAAGATGAGCCGATGCTAGAAGAATGGCTGATGCCACCAATATTACTGCTGAATCCACTGCCAAATCCAAAAGCTACATTTGGAGATCGGCCTACACGCCAAACGAGCCCTGGTAATTCATCACCTACAAGAAAAAAGAAAAATTAACGTATCCACATCACGGTCAGTTAAAACTTCTAAAACAATCAAATCAAGTTTAGTTTTGAACATTGTACACGTATTAAAAAAATTGTGTTTGTATACATATGAAGTTAACTCTATCAGTTAAACATTTAAAGCGCCAATTAAGAAAAGAGAGACCTAAGCCATCCTACACATATACATACAACTCTGCGGGCCAACTCTACTGTAACGCGTGTCGTAGGGTTTGTAAAACCAAGTTTTGTCTAGCGAGTCACATTAGGGCTCATGCTAGAAATAACAATTAATTGCTAGGGTCGCCGTCAGTTAAACATTCAAGTTCATTTTCACATTACGTCAACTTACCATAAGATGCAGGAGCCGCGTTGCTAAGCGCGAGCGCAGATAATACTACAATAACCTTGGCGTTCATCTTGATTAATTTATTTTCATATATTTGATTGGACCTTTCGTCGATGTAATGAATACATGTGAATCATTTCTCCGAGCTTATATACTATGAAGATAATATCCCCCACTTCGACCATTGGGTCACAAAATACTCCCAAAAGCCATTGACACTCATAAATTCATCTCGATTCTTACGGTAAACCTGATGGATCCCCATTGGAGTGATTCTATAAAATTCAAATATGCACAAAAGTTGCTAATTAATATGTAAAAGAGGATTTAAATGTTTTTTATTCATAATTTTGATCTCATTTCATAAAACTTGTATATCTACTTGAGATTTTAATAAATACTCTTAATTACGTCAAACTCTAATAAAATAAACGGACGAAATTTTATCCTCTGCAGTGTAGCTGGAGCTAGTATGTCTTCTTATGTTATTTATATTAAGGTATGATATGATTAAGTGTTTGATATATTGTTTGAAATATTTTTTTCATAAAATGGTAATAAAATTCTAAATATTTGAATCTTTTAAACTGCTTATAATAGTACGATAGGAAAATATTAGATATAATAATTAACAACAGAATCGTAAAAATTTTTAGTTATTTAAATATACATATAACATAAAGTAATTATTTAAAAATACCATATTATTCGATAATTGTATTTTTTATTTATTATTAAAAACATTCTTTAGTAAAAGTTCGTGTAATAGATTATGCTATTTAACATAGGACCACTATCGAAAAGTATTGTTAGGCACATTTAAGACACTAGGCTATCACTAAGAGGATTTTCATTTAAATTCAACGATTGATTTCGCTGTGATACTTAAATACCCAGACAGTACCAGGTAGACGAAAAGGTTGAGGGATTTTTTATAAATACTTTTAATAAATTTAACTTTTCAATTATTTTTTCTTATTGTATTACGTTTAGAAAATATTCTAAAAGATAAATATACTAAGAGAGAAAAAAAGATTGTTTTTTAATAACTTCGATGATAATGAATCTAATTTAAGAATAATTATAATAACAACATAGTAAAATATATAGTTTAACAAAAATCTTGTTTTTTTTAAGTGAAGTAATAAATAAAACTAAAAATATTTAAATTTAGTTACTACTAAAGCATCTGAAGTCGGTGAATTTGAGAAATTATTATTTAATTATTTAAAAAAGGCATCGAAAATAGACTTTTATATGTAATTAAAAATCTTAAAATTAATAATTGAATTTAGGTTATAAGATTTCACTTCTTTCGAATTAATGTAACACCACAATTTGGTCTTCAAATACAACTCGATAAAAGTTGAAATACCTGCTTGAAACAAATATTTATTAGTCCGGGTTAATAAAATAAAACCTTAAAATATCACAAGGTGTATCCAATTGTCCAATAATATACAACATAAAGTAATTATATAAAAATTGGCATTTGCAGTCTAATGACTATTTGAAAAGATATAATTAACTGTAACTGTATAATTAAGTCATAAAATTCTTAAGTTTTATTTAAAATTATGTGCTATTCAGATTGGTGTATTTTATTAGTAAAGGTGAATAAACCGATGAAAACATTTTAAATAGTCCTCGTTGGAGGTCTAATCGTATATCACATACCTTTTACTCGATAAATATAATGATACTGTTTTATTGTTTGTATTAATGATTATATTACAAGCAATAAAATATTTATCTTATAACATGATCAAATACACGGATATAGACAAGCCTAAAAGGAAGGCATCTCGATCCGTGCTATAACTAACAGGCCTTCATAGGCAGTATCGTAACTAGGGTCACAAATTTATAATCCCTTTGTTGTTAACGAAATACCAAAATGAAACAAGTATTGAACAAGTAATGATCACTTCTAAGTGGAATCGCAAATTTTAGCAATAAAAGTATTATACGTTACGTCTGAATGTCAAAACATTTAATTTTTTATATTAATTGAAGGCTTTCCTCATTATAACAACCGGGATATTTACATTCCCTGTGTTAGGAATAATTTTCAGGATTTAATTAAAACAAAATTTTTAGGTTATTAAATTTTACTTTTTAATATTTATTATACATTTTTTTAATTAAAATATTTTTTGTTTTCCTACTACACCCAACCATTGCATTGTTTGTTTTTGTTTCCGTTATCAATAGTACTTCAGCATCTTTATATGGTACTGGATTAGCATTCTCCTCACATGTTGAAATCTAAAACATTCAATTAAATTATTAATACAGAATGGTTGCCACATATATTTCTATGTTAACCTCTTGACTCGGAATCTAATAATATTATAAATTCATGAAGAATGTTAAAAATGTTGTCGTTAGGAAATTATAAATAGAAGAACGAATTAATTAAAATAACATATTTACACAAAGCACTTAAGGTTATTATTAGACTCCGTATTTATTTGTTTACATTGTCGATATTTTTTATCGAAAATCGGAACATTTTTTTTAGCTGACGCTGGCAGCATTTAGATTTACATTGATAAATTATTATAGGTTATGAATAATAAAAACTTGAAAATCCTATTATCTTTAGGATTTTAATACAATATAGGTTCCGTCATGCTATGGTATAAATAAACATCACTGAGAAACTATATTCAGGGACAAAATAGTCGTACTTACGCGTGAAAACACACGGCGGTAATTTCCTTCTTGCTGTCGCTTTAACATGAAATAATACGACAATTCACCATTGTATAACCGTCGATATGATATAAGGATTGTTTCTCGGCCTTTTCACTGGATTATTAATGAATTAATATTGATCGGTGGGTATGGGTAGCCACCATGGAATCCGCCATAGCCTCCATCGTGTCCTCCGTAACCACCCTGGAATCCATTGCCACCCTGGAAACCATGACTACCCTGATGACCAGCGCCACCGCTTATTCCGTATTTATAACATAATTTGCCAATAACCACGACATTTAGTCAAGAGACTAAATGTCGTGGTTCCCTTTTATTTACTTCATTGTTATCTGGTATCATAAAAAATATATATTTAATACTATATTTTTTTAATACACACTAATCGATACATAATATAAGATAAAAACATGTGAGTGGTATATTGACAGTGGGCGATTCTGTAGCGACGCGGCTGCGGACGGCGAGCGATTGTGTACAGTGCTACCTACGTGCTATCTAGGACGCGGTGGACAATTCTAGATTTAATTTCAATATCTAATATTAATATTTTTTTGCATTTTATTTGTATTAACATGAAATTAATAAATAAATTATTAAATCAGTACGTGCAGTAACAATTTTTTTAAAGTTTAATTTACTGTACTTTTAATCCATTGTCAATTTTTTTTAAATTATATCTTTTATGTTTCTTTGGTCTAGTGGCTAGATGTAAGGCCGCAGCCTCGTTGTCCTAGGTTCAAATCCAAGGTCGGGCCAATAAAAAAGTTATTGAGTTTTTCTGTAGAAAATTCTAAATAGCAGCCCGGAGTCAGAAAGTTGGAAGTGTGTACAATCCCGTGCCTTAGAAAGCACGTAAAGCCATTGGTCCTGCGCCTGAACTCTTTCTTGTCGTGTCGGATTGCCGTCCCATCGGATAATGAGAGCTAGAGAATAGAGAGTGCACCTGTCTTTGCGCACATACTTGTGCACTATAATATGTCCTGCGCAGTTGCCTAACCTCTCTTGACATTAGCCGCCGTGGCCGAAATCGGTCTGGAGGACTATTATTATTATTATGTTTTATGTACGTATATTTATGTTTTACCATAACATACACATGGTAGAAGACAAATATCATTAAAGATATTTACTTATATTAATAGTAAAATTACGTATTTTATATAATAATTTATTACAATATTAGAGAATAGTCCACCCGATTGCATAAGTTGCAGAGGTGGGTGAGAACTTTAGAAGCGAGTGCGGGTCGCCTGACTGCTTCGAGTATAGTGAGGAGCGAAGCGATTGAATTAACGCGATTATTATATAGCGGTCTCGTATACACAAATTAGTCTTGTAGCTTATAAGTCGCGAAGACGACTGCCAGCTTTCGTAATTATTATATGCTAATAATTTTGAATGAGTTTTATAAAAATAAGCTTAAAAACACATGAGAAAATAATTTAAAATATTCTATAAAATTATGTATATAATTTCATATTGTATTGTATTATTACATAAAGGTACTATATAAAATCGCTTTTTTCACAACAGTGTTTGACATGACTATAACCAGATACATTAGTACCCAAGAGGCGTATACTTATTTACTAGAAGTAATTAGCCTTATTAGTAATGGTGGTAGTTGCATATAAACATGTCAATACATGTTACGCATATAAATTGTATTATTATTATATCTACTAATATAAATATAAAGATAATTTTTTTACTACAAAAATATATTTAAAAAGAAAGTATTGATAATTTTATGTTATATAATTAAAGATAAAGTTATTATATTATGCGTACATTTCAAAATTTCATTCCTACAATCTGTATGCATGCATTCACAATTATTTAAAGTTATACATGTAAATATGTATATTAGTCGATTGTTACCGACAATAAATAATTTACAATAATTTCTTGTGGCATTTATTGCAATAATTATAAATAAATGTAGTAAATTAGATGTAAGTTATGTGTATCATCTATATGAAAGTCAAAATATGCATTAAGCATGATTGAACGGTACACGAGCCCTGAACAAAAAAAGGAAGAAAATAGGTTACGAAATTTACGATCATCCAGAGAAGTATAAAATCTCAAGATTGCTGTGGCTGGATATAATAACCGTAAAGTTTCTGACTAAGCAAACGAAAAAGTTTTAAGCAAACCAAAATCTAAACCTAAGATTATTCAGAAAAATAAAGACCAATTTATTTAATAATTTTGTTGAGTACCGTAAATAACATTTATTATATTTATTTATGTATACTTTATTGTTCATCACTACATCATGATAATGTTACAGGAAAATGCTTAGAACTTATTATTGTGTAGACGGGGATTTTACGGTAAATAGCCTTTTCTTTAAAATAACCCAAATAGGAAGTCTTAACATAGCATCTGGGTAAGTGGTGTAGTAATAACATTACAAATAAATGTGTACAAACGAATACTTATAAGTAACACATATAAAAAATTAAACTAAAATAACACTAGTTACTATTCTCTATTTCAGTAATTTATAATATAAATCTTTAATAGTACTATCATTAAGGAGCAAAGAGTTTGATAACACAATTCGGGTAGGAGTTGGTAAAAGATAAATTTAGTTTAAAAATGGGTTAAAAGTTGGGTAGAGCCAAGTCCTTTTCAAATATAAATTCGGTGTAATGTAGTTGTTGAACATGTCCTTGTGAATCCAGTCAAAATTTCCAGGATGATTGAAATCTCTAGACGGTCCACTAAAAAGATCATTCATTGGCCATATCATTGGATTAAACGGATTAGCCCATGGATTTCCATTTGACCCAATATTTTCTGATTTAGCTGAAGATGAAACAGCTACACCTCCTGGATAAAATTTTATAGAACCTTCCGCTATATTACCATCAGAATCTTTTCGCAAGTTTATGTTATTTGGGAACAAATTGGCCGTATTTTCATTAGATTCCTTTATTCGCTTTGAAGATTTCCCATTTTTTATTGCAACAGGTATTTTATTATTTAGGTGAGGGAAGAAATGAATACCTCCAACTGAGGATACTCGCCCGTTTCTTGACAATATCCCAGCGACACTGGCTACACTCATCATACCATTTCTTGGCACAATTGGTATTTCAGTATTATAAATATGTGGCTCAGTCCCATTAAATTTATCTGTTATAATAAATAAATAAATTAGATTAATTTAAGTAAAACTTCCTTTTAATTTAGATTGTGGAATAAAAATATAATAAAATAGCAATATTCCATTCTTATTATAGAAAAAAAAAACTAATAGATTTTTACATAGTATTGGTTTGTATAATTTTTGGTAAATTGTTTTCATCTTATTAAAATTAATGAAATGTAAACATTTATAAATGCAGTTGTATAATTATATATCATTCTTGCCTTTAAAAAATAACATTTATTTTTAATATTATCTTGTATAAAATTATAATGCTTTGTATATAAATATATTTTAACATAAGCTTCAGGTTTATTGGCAGATGCAAAAATATTTGTGAAACTTATAGAAATAATATAATCATGCTATCATTCAGTGAAATGGATGAACCAAAAGCATTGTTTAAAAGTAAAATAAATAGGTAGGTACCTGCATAAATATTTCCGATTACAAATATAGAATACAAAATCACTTTTGAAATGAGATACATGGTGTGAAGCGAAACTCGAAATGAAACGGTTCTACCAACGTCATGCTATATATTCCGACAGAAATTATATGTTTACTATCGCCGTGTTATGAACGGGACTTAATAACTTTTAGTTGACTACAATCTGCATAATTGATTTGTTATAACTCTCATTCAATCTGAATGTGAGAAATGTACAATTGTAATATATACTTCGGTTTGTAATAAGGTATAATGACACGTTCAAAGCTGTTTCCTTGTGATCTTACTAATCTATTCATGATTAGTGTATTGAATGTACAATGATTCTCGTTTTTGCTTCATCTTTGCAAGCTTCTTTGAACTCTAACAGTACTTTATTTGCGTTAAGCTGTTCCTGACGTGATAGAATCATAAATCAGACGGGGTAAAATGTATATTTTTTTTATATCGGTGAAGTTAAATTCGACTTAAGGTACTCGAAAAATAGGTGGAGTTTATACGTTTTGCGGTTATTTTTAATTATGGTTATCGAATACTCGAAAACGTTTAAACAGATGTGGATAATCTGAAATGGTATATATATATATATATATATATATATATATATATATATATATATATTTTAAGCGTATTATAATTTTTGAGAGAATTCGGAAATAAACATATTTAACAATTCACAATAGCGTGAGTATTAATTTTTTTTTGGCCCATGGTATCAAGCCAGGATCTCATTTATCTAAACCGTATATTGCGGGTTCAAATCCGTAAAAGCACCACTGAGTTTTAATGTGCTCAAATTGTATGTTGCTTGTGACCCTTGGGAGCCATTGAGTGGATCTTATACTTTGATAACAATAGTTAAAGTTTAAAAAATACATATAACGTATAATAATAGAACGTAAATCATTAGATTTGTTAGGTATTGGCAGTTCAGCAATATTTACGTTAGCTGACTCCTTAACTCTACCATCTATTGTGTACAACGGTACTGGCTTATCTTACGGTTCCACCTAACGGCTGACATAAGTAATCAGGCTCACCAAAAATCTTTTGATTAAAAATCGAAAATTATAGCCAGTTAAGTAAAGCGTGTCAGTAATTAATCAACAGATTGTTTATTTGCAACATACATTTATATTATAAGATGTCGAATTGTAGATATGAGATTAGTTTTTGAATGAAATCTTTAATTTATGAGTCTCGATAACAACTGTTCTATTTTGATGTTTCTTTCGAATGTTTTAAGAATTCCAAATAGTCATACTAAAAAATTATAGCATTTAAGATGAGACATTGATGATTTTATGCTATACTTTATAGCCAATTTAAAAAAAAAAACAATATTTTTGACATTCGTTCACAAACGTCAAAAATTAAAATTACGCAATCAAGTCATAAAAAACTTTTAATTCGCCTTCGCGCTTTTATTTGATAATGTCTTAATAAACTCTTTTAAATATTACCGCAAACTAAAGACTGTTTTAACTAAATTACAATGTAAAATATATATTTCATAAAATGCTTTAGGATTTTAATTGTCTTTAATTTTATAGGTATGATTAGATGGTCTGTAGGAAATGGCTAATTGTTCATAAGACCGGTCCGTGTTCTTCACAATACAATTATTAGTTATAAGCATTTTTATATACACGTATTACATAGACATATATAAACAATAAAGTATAAATATACAGTAGCGCATACAATCTATATCTTTCATTGTTAGTCTCGTGTGAGTTCATCCCTACCATTTATCAGATAGACTTTGAACACTTGTTTTTGAAACCCGCGTGAAGGTTTCTGCATATGATTATATCAACACAGATGATATACCTATTAATTTATCCAAACTACAACTTGGTTTATTTCTAATACAAAATATACAATATTAAGGGTATAATGAATAGTGCAGTTAACACGTAACTGAATAATTTGTAGTATGTAATAATGCTAAGTAACCCAAGTTCGATTCATACTAGGTGAACTGTACAACGGTACAAGCAAAATTCTCGATCACGTGTCACCAGCTGCATAATATATGCAAAAGTTACATACTGCTCCTAAAATATATTTTTTTTAAAGGAATTTGTTTCTCATATTTATGTACGCGCTTGTGCATGTATATGTGTGTATATGGGTGTGTGTATGTTTGCGTGCAAAAGATTGTAAAGTGCTTTTTTTTTAAGCTGAGATAGGTTATAACGTCAGCGTCACGGTAGTATACGAAAGCGATCCTGTGGCGCTCCTCGTTAAGACGGAAAGGGTACTGCTGATTTTTAGTGTGTCTTCCGATGTTCAGGGCGCACTCGGCCCCTTGAACAACAGCGAGCTCCACATAACCCCCCACTGTTCCCGGGTGGGAAACGCGTAAAGCGTTTTTCCAGCGAAAAAAAAGGTCAGGTTTTAACAGTTTCTCAGTATTATCCCATGTTAACATTTTGAAATATTTATGAAGTTTTGTCTTGAGATTGTATTTAGTAAGATCTTTGATGATTATATTCATACACATTTTATGATATAGACACGGGGCTAAAAAAAGATAGAAAGATTTAGTGAAGGCCAACTTATACGTTGGTCGATCATATACTCTGTCTGGTCGCCGCTTGTTTTGGGATATATTACTTTGCTTTGTATGTTGCGTCATCAATATATCCATTATATACATTTGCCGAACTGTTAAAAATGGATGGTTTTTGTATAGTAAAACGGTCAGATGCATATAATCCTTAAATGTCATCGTTAATATGGTCCTCTAGGCTCGTTCTAGTGTAAGCATTGCAGTTTTACTTGCACCACCCCATACAGAAACGCCTACAGAATTCCATAACGCAGTAAAGAGTGACAAAAAGCGCGATAAATGGAACTCAGAAGATTTAAATCACAAAGATACCTGAGAATCTTAAAAATGAAGATTAATTTTCTAATACGTTGACTCAACACTGATATCTGTTCTTTTCATCGTAAGTGTCGGTCTATTATTATTCCGAGGTATTTTATAGATGTGCTTTTAAATTTATGGAGTTTAATTTTGGTTGTTGGATTACACGTATACTAAAGTTTATAAATTTCATTTTTGATATGTTTAACGTTAGGAGGTTTTGGTCAAGCCATTGAGTTACGACCCTATAGTCATCATTAGCATATTTAAATAGTTCATCCCATGATTTTCCCTTAGAGATTAAAACAGAGTCTTCAGCAAAAGTTATTAGTTTAGAACTTTTAATAGTAAGTAGAAAGAAATCATTTATATAAATCAAAAATAGCGTTGGACCCAAAATACTTTAATATACGCATAGGTTGTGCGCGAGTCGTATGGGTTATTTTTATTACAAACTTTTATTCAAATTGCAATGTTTTATACGATAATAAAAATATTAAGCAATGATAACCAAGTGTATAAGTGTATATTTAAATATAATGCATTATCTATTTTTATCATTTCATACTCTTAAAATTTTAATTCTGTTTAATTAAATCTGATTAAACATTTAATTTGTTCTTTTTTATAAAAGACATTGAAGGTTTGAACTTTGAATGAGTATTTTTGCCTTTACATTTCCTCTTATATTATGATTAAGTATTGAATTATTACTTAGTCGTGTCTTGTGTATTATTTATAGAAATATTGCGACAGTAGAAAAATGTACCCATTTTTAGAGTTAAAATTGATAATCAGTAAAAGTATATCGTTTTGTGAAGTAATTGCTAAAGTTATTTCAAATTTGGTAATGCATACTATAAAATAAAGTGTAATAGGTATGTGTTGTATTAAAAAAATAAAAACAAATGAAATCTATTCAACTCTTTTAATAAAACTAATTACTCTATGAAACATAAAAATATGATTCTATAAAAGACACTGAGATAAGTGGCCAGCAGTCTTCTCAACATCTTTATATATATATATATATATATATATATTAAACAGCAATATATATATGTTTAATTTCAAACTCCTATTAATAGTAGCCGTTGTTAATTGCGTGAGATTGTGCCGTCTGAATTCCAGGTCCATTGATGCTGGTCGCTCCACTGTGCCGTAGAGAACCACCTTGCTGCTGAATAGTTTGCGCCGTGCTCGATCTATAACCCCCAATATTCTGGGCTGCAGAAATTGCGGAATCAAAGTTATTTTGGTCATGATTCTGGGTCAACGAAATAGCTGATCCATATCCACCAATATTTTCAGCGGAAGAAACAGCTGTGCCAAAACCATTTGAGCTAGCACTGGATACAGCAGATCCAAGGCCTCGCAAGTTTTGCGCAGAGGAAATAGCTGATTGGTAGGGACCTAAGCCGTTGTTCTGAACTGAGGAGACCGCCGAGCCAAAACCGTTTTGGGTTTGAGAAGATGACACAGCGGAGCCAAAGTTTTGTGCTGAGGATACAGCGGAGCCGTAGGGTGTTGCAAATGCGTTATTATAACCAGCATAGTGAGGCTGTTGTAGTCTAAACTGCGAGTACGGTGAGGCATTTGCATAACCAATGCCTCTAGCAAAGGTATTGCCATCTGAGGATCCAATACCAGCACCGTAAGCGCTGGCATCACCGCTTTGGAAAGATGAGCCGATGCTTGAAGAATGGCTGATGCCACCAATGTTACTGCTGAATCCACTGCCAAATCCAAAAGCTACATTTGGAGCTCGGCCTACACGCCAAATAAGCCCAGGTAATTCATCACCTAAAAGAAAAAAAAAATTAACATATACATACAACTGTGCGGGCCAACTGTACCGTAACGCGTGTCGTAGGGTTTTTAAAACCAAGTTTGATCTAGCGAGTCACATTAGGGCTCATGCTAGAAATAACAATTAATTGCTAGGGTCGCCGTCAGTTAAACATTCAAGTTCATTGTCACATTACGTCAACTTACCATAAGATGCAGGAGCCGCGTTGCTAAGCGCGAGCGTAGATAATACTACAATAATCTTGGCGTTCATCTTGATTAATTTATTTTCATATATTTGATTGGACCTTTCGTCGATGTAATGAATACATGTGTATCATTTCTCCGAGCTTATATACTAGGAAGATAATATCCCCCACTTCGACCATTGGGTCACAAAATACACCCAAAAGCCATTGACACTCATAAATTCATCTCGATTCTTACGGTAAACCTCATGGATCCACATTGGAGTGATACTATAAATTTCAAATATGCATAAAAGTTGCTAATTAATGTGTAAAAGAGGATTTAAATGTTTTTGATCTCATTTCATAAAACTTGTATGTGTACTTGAGATTTTAAGAAATACCCTAAATTACGTCAAACTCTAATAAAACAAATGGACGAAATTTTATCCTCTGCAGTGTAGCTGGAGCTAGTATGTCTTCTTATATTATTTATATTAAAGTTTATGATATAATTAAGTGTATGATAACTAAAAGAATTTTTTTTTCATAAAATGGTAATAAAATTCTAAATATTTGAATGTTTTATACTGCTTATTATAGTACAATAGGAAAATATTGGATATAATATTTAACCCAACAAAAACGTAAAAATTTTTAGTTATTTAAATATACATATAACATAAAGTAAGTATTTAAAAATACCATATTATTCGTTAATTGTATTTTTTATTTATTATTAAAAACATTCTTTAGTAAAAGTTCGCGTAATAGATTATGTTTTCAATGTAACAAGGGGCACTTATTATACTCAAATGTATTGTTAGGCACATTTAAGACACTAGGCAACATTAAGATGATTTCCATTAAAATTCAACGATTGATTTCGCAGTGATACGTAAATACCCAGACAGTAACAGGTAGACGAAAAGGTTGAGGGATTTTTTATAAATACTTTCAATAATTTTGTCTTTTCAATTATTTTTTCTTATTGTATTGTAATAAAACTAAAAAAAAATAAATGTAGTTACTACTAAACCATCTGAAGTCGGTGAATTTGAGAAATTATTATTTAATTATTTAAAAAAGGCATCGAAAATAGACTTTTTATATGTAATTAAAATTATTAAAATTAATAATTTAATTTAAGTTATAAGATTTTACTTCTTTCGAATTAATGTAACACCAAAGTTTGGTCTTCAAATACAACTCGATAAAAGTTAAAATACCTACTTGAAACAAATATTTATTAGTCAGGGTTAATAAAATAAAACCTTAAAATATCACAAGGTGTATCCAATTGTCCAATAATATACAACATAAAGTAATTATATAAAAATTAGCATTCACAGTCTAATGACTATATGAAAAGGTATAATTAACTGTAACTGTATAATTAAGTCATAAAATTCTTAAGTTTTATCTAAAATTATATCCTATTCAGTAGTATTTTATTAGTAAAGGTGAATAAACCGATGAAAACATTTTAAATAGTCCTCGTTGGAAGTCTAATCGTATATCACATACCTCATACTCGATAAATATGATGATACTGTTTTATTGTTTGTATTAATGATTATATTTTTTAAGTAAGACTGCGTTAAACATAAATAGCTTTCTCTATAAACGTTGTTTAGTGATTGTTTAACTAATTTAAACAATGCTGTCTTCTTCTTTCGGAGTTAAACTCGATTAATGACAGAAAGAGAGAAATCAGTTTTGTCAGGCTGAATATAGGGAAAAATGCATAAAAATGAGCCGTATTAAATAATAAATAGATAATTAATTCAAATTTCACTTTACAAAAATCCATAATATTATTATTTTAC
This sequence comes from Nymphalis io, assembly GCF_905147045.1. Lineage (NCBI taxonomy): Eukaryota > Metazoa > Arthropoda > Insecta > Lepidoptera > Nymphalidae > Nymphalis > Nymphalis io. The sequence goes on from NC_065888.1 coordinate 7,393,488, forward strand.
CTACTGCTTTATTTCTGGATTAAAAATATTCTTTTTTGGTAATTATTAATTAATACATAACCTCTATTGGTCCAGTGGTTAGCTTAAAGACTGCAGATCCTGAGGTTTAAAACCCGGGATCAAGTTAATAAGCAGTTAATGCGTTTTTCTGTCAATAATATCGGTACGTATAACCGTTCCAACTAAATATTAGTAAATAGAGAGTGTGTTGTTGTTTTTGTGCACTGTAATATCTTCTGAGCGGAGCTTCCTATTTAGATTGGCTACCGTGGTGTAAATTCAGAGACGTACTTTACATACACATTTATCAAAACATTTTATCGCTTCAAAAAAGTGAAATGCTGATTTTATGTTTTTAATTGTATTTATTATACAAGAAACAGGTTTAGTTACATTAGTTTAAAAAAAAATACTATTTATATATCACAGATAAGAAATAAGTAATTACTTAAATTATTCTTTATTCGATCTACTGTAATCACCATCGTAATCCTCATCAGTCGGTTTGTTATCCTCATGTGACACGTCATCATTAAAACCGAAAGGTCTCTGAAATCCATAACCTCCTTGACCATTATAATAGTTCCCATTAAACTGGTTATTATATGATCCATAGCCGTTATCGAAATAACCAGGCCTTTTGTAACCATTGTAACCTCCATTATAAGGATTACCATTATAGGGGTAACCGTTGTTATATTGGTAGTTATTTGGGTTGGTTTCGCTCCCGTAACCTCCACCACCAGCGCTTGCTGATGACTGAGATTGACTGATTCCAATATTGATCGGTGGGTATGGGTAGCCACCCTGGAATCCGCCATAGCCTCCATCATGTCCACCGTAACCACCCTGGAATCCATGGCCACCCTGGAATCCATTGCCACCCTGGAAACCATGACCACCCTGATAACCAGCGCCACCGCATATTCCGTATTTATAGCATAATTTGTTCTTGACTAAATGTCGTGGTTCCCTTTTATTTACTTCATTGTTATCTGTAATCATAAATATATATATATTTAATACTTTTTACGTTACTTATTTTTGTAATAGGCACTAATCGATACATAATATAAGATAAAAACATATGAGTGGCTGAATGTATACGTGAAATTATGATAATTATAATTGAGTTGTGCTTCATATACAGTTTCGATACAAACAAACATCTTATAGATATTTCGTTCACAGAAAAGCTATGTCAGACTTACTGTGTAAAGAAAAAGCATAAAAAGAGGTTCCCGTAGATCAAAACTCTTATCTTAGTACCAAGCATGTTCAAATAAAGTAACAACTAGTACGACTGTTCCTTTACAGATTTTTTTTATTCATCATAAACGTATATCTTAAAAAATATTATAGTTAAAAAAATATAAATTTATTGGTTTCATAAAATCACTTGCATAATCATATACATAAATATCAATATAATAAATATATAAAATTAGGAAACAAACTTTGATAAAAGTGTGTAAAAATTACACACTTTACCAAAGATTAATTCACAAATCTATTTTAAAAATCGTGATCGACATTCCGTCCATTAGCTAACGGTACAGATAATTTTAGATCGGATGGGCCTTATAGATTAGAGCGATAAATAAAGCTAAATTACTACCTTTAGCGAAAACAAAACTTCCCACAGCGATGGCGAAGAAATAGACCAAGTTCGAATACTTTGCCATTTTGAATACAGTATAGAGTATGTTAATATTTGCACGTAAAATAACTTTTATACCACATGCCACGAGGTCGACTCCCACGTTTGAGACATTGAGAGCCTTATTAGAATTTCCCACGGAAGTATTTTGATAATAATGTTCCGATTTTAATACCTTATAAAGTATACGGAAGTAATGTGGTTGATTCACTTTGCATAAATAAATTTAACACAAAAATTTAAACTTTAATAGTTAGAAAAAATAAATCAAAACAACCTGTATGTGAACCTTTCAACATCTTGTAATTAATGGTTTATAAATTATCTATCAAAATATCAGTCAATATTTACCCAAGTATTGAGAGCTTGTCCATAAACAGCTATATAATTGGTAAACCGGTAGTTTTGTAATTTAGTCGAATAGTATTCAGTGCGGTAAACATCCATCCTAATAAAATAGAGAACAGATAATAAATGTCCGGATTGATCGCTAGCGGAATACCAAAGTGTCAATCTAATTGAATTTTATAGGATTTTTTCAACAACTAAGTAAGGATCTAATAAAGGGTTCAACGAACTCTTACAAATGTATATTAATTATTTACAACGGATTATTTTTATAGTAATTTATAGATACCGATAAAAAAGTAATGTTAGTTCATGTATATTTAATATTTTTGCATTATTGTCATTTATTTGGACTGTAGTCACGGACAATAATTGTTGCGTGAAAAAAACATGGCCATGGGCTACGATATTAATCAAATAATTAATAATAGTTCGTACAGTAACAGTAACAGCCTGTAAATGTCCCACTGCTGGGCTAAGGCCTCCTCTCCCTTTTTTTTTTTTTTTTTTGAGGAGAAGGTTTGGAGCTTATTCCATAGTTCGTATTCAACCACAATAATATAATAAAATCATAATTAAAAAATCATACTATTTTTTTTCTTTAATACATCGAAAATAAAGATGCGTGAGTCCATGTAAACAAATACCTAGCATAATCTTACTAAAAAACTTTGTGCAAAATTCTAATAAAATCTAATTAAATACATACTATAATTAATTATTATGTTATATTTTAAGAAATGCCTAATAAAAATATTTATAAATGCTTAATGCTAATAAAAATGTTTAATTTTGCAATTTATGACGGAAATATAAGAATTTATTTTCTAAATTTAAGTTTCGGAATATTTAAAACAAAAAAAAACGATGTAAAAAATAAAAAGGCATCATCTCAGAATAAAGTTAGAAACTATCCACAACGCAAGACGATTTAAACACATTCTAAGTCCTTTATTGTCATATAAATATAAAAAAAATGTAGGATCTAGTCATTGAGGTCAATTTTATTAGTATAATAAACCTAAGAATATAAAAAATCTAACGGTGTAGTATTTTAGCACTTCTGTAATAAAACTATGCAATTAAATTGCTGTTGACAAGAAAGTTATACATGGTAATAAACTTTCTTCATTTTTCAAGTGATTTTTTAATAAATATTATATTTATTAAAAAATATTAATCAGTATTTAATAAATATTATATTTTAGACAATCGAATGATTGTACCATGCCATAGTATTGCAATACAAACTTTGAAACGTGCATCTTTTGTGGATTAATACTATAGACATTTTACTTCGTGGTAATGCCTTGTGCAAGTCCCACTGACTAGGTACCACCTACTCATCATATATTCTACGGCCAAACAGCAGCAATATTTAGAACTGTTGTTTGATTTGGCAGGTTTGAAAGATAAGTGAGCTAGTGTAACTACAGGCACAAGGGGCTTAACATCTTAGTTCCCACGGTTGGTTGCACATTAGCGATGTAAGGGATAGTTAATATTAATTTCTTACAATATCAAAGTCTCTGGGAGCTAGTGACAACTCACCATGAGATGGCCGACTTATCAGTCTGCCTGTCTGATACCATAAAAAAAGACTCGTACTATCGGTGACTTTTAAATTTAATCACGCTAATTAAATATACACGATAGATGGATCTTATTAATCCCGAAGATCGTGGGCTCAAATCTAAGCAAGCTTGACTGAGTTTAATGTACTTAATTTTTCTTCATAAATGTGGATCATTGTTAAGAAATCTACATTTAATTATGTTGGATTAAATTCTGCCATATGTAAAACCACCAAGCCGCACTTAAGCTCCAAATATTTGGCCATCAGTGGGGTCATTAATCATGCGTAAAGCATCTTTATTATTTTGCGTATATATTAATTAGTTTTAGATTAAATTTATCTATGACTTTTAAATGGCTGAATGTAATACTAACTTATAACGAAGAATTATAAAAAAATGCGAAGATGTAGTAGGTATATTAAAAATTGATGTATATCTTAGTATATAGAATATTTAATTAGTTATTTTGCAGGAAATCAGTTCATTAAATTTGTTGTCTGTTTCTAGCCCAACTATGTTACTCCAAAAAATGAAATATAAAAAATGTATAAAAATAGTATGTTTAATTTAAAAGTAAATGTTTTATTGTAAATGTTATTTATGTATGTAATATTATTTACATTATCGATTACAAGCACAGTAATAATAATACACATAATCTAATATCTTTAAAAGTTATGTATGTAAACATTCTATTTATTCGCGTGTGTTCTTGAAATTGAGATGGCTATAGCGTCTCCATTGACGCTTTTTGCATTACTGATTGCTGAATTTTCACCTTTACAATTATCACAAGGTTCTTTAGGGGATTCATTTTGTCCATCGTTGTATTGTTGGTACGAGGGTCCTGGTCCTTCTGGCAGACTTGGTTCGTGGTGACGGTGGTGTTGATGGTGCCAGATTGTGGGTGGTGGTGGCGGTGGTCGCGGCGGCGGAGGTGGTGGAGGTGGCCAATATGCTCGTGGTACAGGCGGCGGCGGAGGTGGCCAATGTGGTCGATAGGGTGGCGGTGGTGGTGGCCAATGAGGTCGATCGGGTGGCGGTGGCGGAGGTGGAGCTGGCTGTGGATCGCAGTAATATGGCGATCTTTTCAATCTCTCTATTATCGTACCATCTGAAATGTTGTTGAATATATTATTTAAAATATTATTTTATTTAGCACAATTGCATCACCGACATGTATTTAATGTAATTAAATTGATGATTTATAATTAGATGATATTAATTTCATTTAAAACGCTATCACAGATTAGTCTTAGCTCACGTCTCAATAATAGTTTTTCAAGATAATAATCAAATTGAATATATTTAAAACTCAATTAAATTATTATAGTTTATCATTAAACCAAATAAATTTCTGTTTCTCAGTTTATTCGTTGTATCGCAACGCTTAGTATTATTATTCAGAAAGTCAAGTCAATTTTGAACGTTTTGTTGAATGTTAGATTAAAGTTGTAACGACTTACACAATGTAAACAAAATTACATTTTAAATATTTCAATCAAGACTTCTTTTATAACATTCACATTTCTTAAGCATTTAATAATTTATCTCTTTCTTTCATCATTGATTTGATATTCGAAAGAAGAAGACAGAGCATTTTTTTAACCAATACCATTTATGTTTAAATTTTATTTGTTAATCAAAAAACAAAAATGACTATAAATTCTATTATTGAATTGAATAATTGTACTTATAATATAGTACTTATAATATAGTACTGGTGGTAGGGCTTTGTGCAAGCTCGTCTGGGTAGGTACCACCCACTCATCAGATATTCTACCGCAAAACAGCAATACTTGATATTGTTGTGTTCCGGTTTGAAGGGTGAGTGAGCCAGTGTAATTACAGGCACAAGGGACATAAAATCTTAGTTCCCAAGGTTGGTGGCGCATTGGATATGTAAGCGATGGTTGACATTTCTTACAATGCCAATGTCTAAGAGCGTTGGTGACCACTTACCATCAGGTGGCCCATATGCTCGTCCGCCTTCCTATTCTATAAAAAAAAAAAAAAAATATTGTAAATTATATAGTATTATATAATTATAGTATATAATATATTGTAATATTATATATAATTGTATTATCCGCTTTAAAAAATAGGAAAAGTTTATTAAGCCAGTCTTATTACCAAGAGAGCAAAACTTTAGAAAACATTATGTACTTAAACGAATTTAAGTATAGGTACAGTACTGAAATAAGAACAGTATCAAATAATTATTAAACACTTACGTTTTAAACTAAGAGGTGAACAATGACTAACAAAAACGACTGTAAACAAGACGAGCCCCAGTCGAAGCATTTTGGTACTATGATTAAAAACTTCATATGTTACATTTTATATTCATACCAACAACACAAATACTGCGAAACGCTGCCATCACAAATGTGTGATAATTTATTATGTCAATTTAAACTACGTGCGAATTAATATATTTTGTACTTGTCTGTTTCCATGCATTTATTTACGTAATATTTGATAATGTTTATCACAATATACCTAAGCGGGAAATTACCCTAGGTATTTAGAAATTCCCCAAATTAAAAGTTCTTCAATATAATAGTAAATAAAATGTTTTATGAGGGGATTAATGTATTGTTACCGTAACCGTAACAGCCTGTGAGTGTCCCACTGCTGGGCTAAAGGCCTCCTCTCCTCTTTTTGAGGAGAAGGTTTGGAGCTTATTCCACCACGCTGCTCCAATGCGGGTTGGTGGAATACACATGTGGCAGAATTTCAGTGAAATTAGACACATGCAGGTTTCCTCACGATGTTTTCCTTCACCGTAAAGCACGAGATGAATTATAATCGCAAATTAAGCACATGAAAATTCAGTGGTGCTTGCCCGGGTTTGAACCCACGATCATCGGTTAGGATTCCCGCGTTCTTACCACTGGGCCATCTCGGCTGTATTGTTAGATACTTAGTAATATATGTAATGATAGATTGTTATCTTTTATTGATGTTCTATTTCTAAAAACAGGTAGAGGAATATTGTAGGTACATAAATGGAAGTAATGATCTTGTCTAATTATGTTCTTGTCTTGTTTAACTTCAATTTTAATATGTTATTATAAAACTAACGTACTTGAGATTACAACTCAACAAGATGTAGTTGGTTTGATCTCTTAACAATAAAACTGATAAATTACCTAATGTTCATTAAAATCTTATTTAGGTTAAAGTTGCAAATAAAAGAATGATAATAAGCTGGCTGATTTTGATATCGATAGTTGATCTCGTACTACTAAAGTTCAAATTCAAAATAAAGTTTTTGAATTTGTGGTAGATTCAATCAGTAAAATAATCTAATATAAATAAAGATTCAACATATCATATTACACTTTCTTATTGATTGACAAGAATCTACCCCCGTTTCCGAAAGAACCTCCTTCACCCATAAAAATTAAAAAGGATACTAAATTATTTGCTCATGTCTAGCTCTGAGGTTTATGGTCAAAATCATCCTCGAAACGAAGAAAATCGATGCGGCAAACTGCACTATCACAAGACGTTATAAACATGTAAAAATAATAAACTCTGCTGCGTTTATAAGTAATGTAATGTCATTTTTAATTAAAAGTACCTTGTTTTGATTATAAGTTCAACAGAGAAGTAATCATTTGATCTTAAGCAAATAGTTCCGAAAATTCACAAAAAATATTATAAAAATAATAGTAATATCTAGAACAGAATATACAGAAAGACTAACTTATCTGCTCATATAAGTGCGGCGCTAGGTACCCGTCTGCATGTCAGTCACCTCCACGTGGTGCACCCTGGGCAACGGGGTCGACAAGCAATCCGATATTTTTTTCCGGATTGCTTATCGACCACGGTTAAGACTGACGCGGCGGAAGTGCCTCGGGCCACTCCTGGTATTTCGCTGTTCAGCTGAGTGGACTAGCGAGCGGCTTTGTGGCAAGTAGGTGGACTCCGAGGTCCTTTTGGGCTGCTGGAGAGAGGAGGAGTTTGTTTCCGGGGTCCTTTCGGACTGCCGGAGACAGGAGGATGTAGAAGGAGGAGAGAGAGGCGGGTTCGCCCAGTTTCGATGTTGATACTGGGTAGACGGACTTCGGTCACCGCCTTCTCAAACTCGTTTCCCCATCCAGGCGTCAGCCTGTGGTGGGACCGAGAGCCTTGCCTTCACCGGCTGGGCCAAGAGGTGACAACCTCAATAAAAACCACCGGTGGGTCGCTAACCCATAGCGACGGCCGCTGGAGGGGTCGCGGTGGTGAACTAGCGCGTTTCCGTAACCCCACCGCGGTGAGGTGGAAACGGGGAGGTTTTAGTAGGTGGAACGGCTGGCCTTCTGCCCCGTGAGTCCCACATCCCCGTCCCGGTAATCCCGGGCGGGAGGCGTAAATTTAATTTAGCATTAAGCAACAAAAGAAGTCTGGAGTCATATTTTTTCCAAGATTGGTAAATTTTCCAAATATGAGAAGTCTGATTACTAATTTAACTTACTATCTGTTTTTATTTATTTATATTATATCATCATCATGTTTATGTATATGATCATGATGAGTGTCCTAGCCGGTTTCGACCACTGCATACATTCTCCAAAGCCAACTTAGCCATCTTATAGTGCACTCGTATATGTGAAACTTAAGTGCACATTTTATTCCTTTATTTTCATAATGTAGAAAGAAATTCGATTTTTTTAGTAACTTTAAGGAAAACAGGATTAAACTCAGGACCTCGGGATATGAAGCGTTTATATGCCAGCTGCTAGACCCTCGAGGCAGTCATAAATAGCTATATACCTATTATATAAAAATATTCTTATAAGAATATAATTTATAGGATTATATATATAGGAATCCAGATATGTTTTTTAACTAAACTCAATTGTTATGTAAATTAATTAATAAAATAAAACAAAATTTTAATTAAGCTCATATTTTAATACCATATTTATTGATTATTTATTTTTATTTTTTTTAAAACTTGGGAGATTTTTGTTGCATTTCTTACAATATTTTTATTTACATTAATAAATAAATCAGACAGGACTCTTAATATATGTCATGTAATAATTTATTTAACCTCCAATAGAAAGCGCTATTGCTGACCCACTGTGACTCTTGGCATTACTCAGAGCATAAGTACTTTTCTGGCACGTACTGCATTCCGAATTCTTGGCAGCTTGTAAGCCTTGAGAGGCTAACTCAAGAGCTCCATGAAGGGCGGATTGATGTTGACCGTACCCTGCTCCACGGTTGCTACTAGACAGAGCTGTTTGACCAGCTACCCCGGCATTATATCCAGCGGACTGTTCGGATCCTGCTGTGGAATTTAACTGTTGTGATTTAAAGGTTTCACTTCCACCAGCCTGATTTTCATAATCACGAACTTCTGAACGTCTATTGACGTTTCCATATCCATAACCATTTGATCCGCTCTGCGCCGATCCTTGAGAAGCAGCGTATTGGCCACTGTTTTCAGAAGATGAAGATTGAGCTTGCGAGCCGCTAAATCCACCGGAATAGGATAGCCTTCCTTCGTCAAAGTTTCTTTGGTCTCTACCGACACCGTTTTGCTGAGATTCAAATTGATTTCCCTCACCATTTTGAACGGAATAGCGAGACTCTTTGAAGTTTTTCTTATAACCACTTCCGTGCCCTCCAATATTTCCAGCGTAGCCTGAATTAAAACTTGAAGATTGGCCATAGCCCCCATTCGATTCTTGACCATAGCCGTTTGATGCACTATTTAGGTTTGATTGACCAGAAAAAGTTGATGATTCATCACGAGTTATATGACTATTTAATCCTGAGTACCCACCACTGTAACTATTCCCCGATTTTCTCTTTAAATAATCAGCTGAACCACTTCCAAGTTGTCGAGAAATCGATTCTGAAGATTTAGAACTATAGTGACCGGCGTTTTTGAGACCAACAGAACCCGTATTGTCATTATTTTCAGCAGATTGTCCTTCAAATTGGCCTTGGACTGCACCAGCTTCAGCCAATGAAAATGCTGCGTTCGAAGTTGGAATTTCACTTTGAGCAGACGCGGCAGCGCCACTGAAGACTCCTCCATTGCTACGGCCTACACCACTCCAATTATGTGTTCGGTAAATAAAAGGTGGCGGTGGGGGAGGAAAAGGTGGTGGTGCAAACAGTGGTTGATTATCGTGGTAGTGTACTCCATAGTGCGGTGATCTCTCCACTCTGTGCAATTGTGCATCTGAAATAATTACAAATAAAATATTAATTTATTTTATATTGATTACTAAAATTACATTTATTTAAATTAAATCGTTTTAGCGATAATACCTCTATAAGTAGCAGCCTGCACGGCAATTGCAAGGCAACAAAATCCCGATATAAACACTAACTTTGCCATTTCGTAGTCACAAGTACTTGTTATGATTAAAAATTCAGCTATTTTGTCATTATATAGTCATATTGAAGTGTGATAATATTTTTTTTTCTAAGAATAGTGTTCTGATGTGATCGTCGCTAGCAAAACGATAATAACACGAACAAATATAACATTCAATTTGAGAAATTCACGATATATTTGTATTTCAAACTAAGTCACTTTAGAATAATTTTTATTAATTTAATGTGAATTGGGTACTTTCCACCATTGCGCCATATCTTATTTATAATATTATTTTTAGTGTCAGTTTAACATCTGAAAGTTATTAATTGTATACTATATGACAAAGTAATTAATTTATTAATCAATTAGTTATATGAAATGGCATTTATATGGTACAAAGGCACCCAAATTAATACATTTATGTCAACAATTCATTTTTTTATTATTTAAATACGAAAATTTCGTATTTATAAAACTTAATATTATATTGCTTAATTATTATATTGTTATTATTAAAACAATTGTGATCTTCATTCAAATATCTAAATCAAATATTTAAAGGAAACTAATGAAATATTATACATTTTGTCCTTGGGTACATGAATGAAAGATAACGAAAATCTTTAAAATGGTACTCAACATGGTGCTTAGCCCAACTCACTACGCTTCACTTAGCAATACAAATTGCCTGTATTAATTAACAACTAAATTTAATTATAATTAGTACGCAATTAATAATTAGCACTTTTATAATAATGTCATTGTCATGACGATAATGACGTATAAGTTCGGACTAAATGTAAATATGTACAAATAAAAATTTATATTTTCCTATTTAATAAGCAAATACTCGTTTCACCATTATTTTATAAAAACAGGTTTAATTTTTTTAGAGTTTTATTTAATTTTATCTATATTAGCCGCGAGTGGAATATAAGAAAATCACGTTACTCAAAATTTAACGAAAGCGCTGTATTTTTCAAGCCAATTAAGCTAACTAGGTAGCTTACTTTATTTTACAACTGTATGCTGCTCCAAGTGGTGGTTGGGCTTTGTGCAAGCTCGATGAGTAGGTACCACCCACGATATTATACCGCAAACCAGTAGTACTTTTTATTGCTGTGTTCCGGTTTGAAAGGTGAGTGAGCCACTGTAATTACAGGCACAAGGGACATAACATCTTAGTTCCCATTGGCGATGTAAGCATGCATGCATGGTTAACATTTCTTACAATATCAATGTCCATGGGCGTTCGTGACCACTTATTATCTGGTGACCCACATGCCCATCTGCCTACCTATTTAAAAAAAAAAAGTAAACTTTAAACATTAGAAGATACTGCAACTTTTAATTAATACACCGTTCAATGCCTATACTCTTACTATAATGTATAATATGTACGATAACGTGTACTTTTTTCTTTCTGGAAAAACGCGACTACGCTTGCCACCACGTGAAGTGCGTGGTATGTGGGACCCGAGTATACGTCGGAATACCTACTAAAATACCCGCTCCGTCTCTTCGGGGGACGACACAGGATCGCTTGCCCATATTGTGGGATGACGTGTACAATTAAATAAATATAATAATACATGCGCTTTTTCATACTTCTTGTAATATCTGCCAAAAGTATATATGATTAAACTATTATACGGCTTAAATAAAATATTATAGGTCTATCTTCTATGGTTCACTCACATTAACTATTTTCATCTATTTAAAATTATTAAAAAATACAGGTCAATTGCGGAGCTATTTTCTAGAATTCCTTAATAATTCTTATTCAAATAATTATATTAGTTAGCTTGAGGATTTAATATAGATTGAAATTGTCTACTACACTATACCATTCGAATGATTAGTTTAGAAGATACCACAGTTTCTTAATTACGTGCAACCTAAAAATGCTCGCAGTCGGCCGGCACTCTGCCGCCGTCGCGTTCGCACTCCGACCAGCGTGTCTTCTTTTAGTTATTTTATATAATTGCAAATTAGGTTTAACTTATTTTGATTTTTTAAGAATAAAACATAATTTCTTTTAATCTTAATAACAATTTTAATGTCGATGACTATTGTATTTATTATATTAAATGCGCTAAATTCATGACCAATCCGCGAGGCTATAAGTCTAACTAGTATGTTAAGTAACAGTTACTGCTTTTTGTTCATTTTAGTAAAAAAAAACGAGTAAGACATTCGTACCATTATATTAATCCTTATATAACTAAATAGTTTCGTAATAAAGGTAGTAAGTAAATTATTCGAATCGGACCTTTCTTTTAGAAGTTACTCCGAATATAAAAATGCTTAAAGTAAGAAAAGTCGAGATGGCCCAGTGGTAAGAACGCGTGAATCTTAACCGATGAACGTGGGTTCAAACCCGGGCAAGCACCTCTGAATTTTCATGTGCTTAATTTCTGTTTATAATTCATCTCGTGCTTTTCGGTGAAGGAAAACATCGTGAGGAAACCTGCATGTGTCTAATTTCATCGAAATTCTGCCACATGTGTATTCCACCAACCCGCATTGGAGCAGCGTGGTGGAATAAGCTCCAAACCTTCTCCTCAAATAGGGAGAGGAGGCCTTAGCCCAGCAGTGGGACATTTACAGGCTGTTACTTTACTTTTACTTTTAAGAAAAGTGTGAGCGAATCGTGGATACACGCAAGTGATCTTAGTATATTATTAACCTACAGTTCTTTATTTGTGAACTAGAAACAGTTGAATAGTTTATAATTTTAATGTTTTTTCATATAAAACATTAAAACACTATATTAAAACTATATGTAATCTTCGATCACTAATAAGAACTAGTTATCGAAGTATGTATATTGTGTAATGCACATGTAATATTTTTAAATATAATTTTCATTTAACAATACTCATAATAATTTAAATATGGGATGTTTGTAAAAAAGTGTAAGTTTATCGTTTGTCTTTTTAACTGTAATTGTGTCTAAATTTCTGAGAAATAAACTCATGATAGAACAGTTTAAACCTTTGTTGTTTTAGTTGCTATTATTGTTAAAGTCCTCATTATTGAATATTGATAGTTCATCATTTCTCCTATAAAGTAATTGTGTAAAATGATTTGTGAAACTATAATAAAAGTTAAGTAAAAGACCTACATTCTGCCCGTGCGAAGCCGGGACGGGTATATTCGTTAATAATAAATAAAAGTGTATGTGTAGCATATTTATCACAATGCCCGTATTTTTGAGAGCAACAGGAATTGAAGGTAAAAGTACTTCTACTCATAAGTTTTTTTAGCAAAAGGTTATTTAACCTGATGTTAAGTGATTACCACCACCCATAGACATTGTCACTGTTAAAAATATTAATCATCCCTTACATACCCATTACCCCATTAACCTGGAGACTAAGACATTATGTCCCTTGTGCCTCTACACAAGCTCACTCACCCTCCAAACAGTTACACAACAGTACTAAGTATTTTTTGGCGTTAGAATAAGTGATGGATGGATGGTACGCAGATGGGCTTGCACAAAACCCTACCTATTATTTTATTATGTTGTATGACGAACATTTAAAGTAAAATATTATATAAGTAGACTTTTATGAGCACTAACAGCTCTTTTTGCAAGTTATTCTAACAACAGTTTCAATATATGTGACGCAACTCAAATTAATATAAAGTTATAATAAAAATTATTGCATTTATATGGTATAATTAAGTGGGGAAGTAAAAAATGAAGCATAATCAAGAAAAATATTTTAATAAAAAACTTGCAAATGTCCTCCAAAAAAAATGTCACCTAATTATTTTAATACAAACACATCACTAGCCCCTTGAATTCGCAGTCGCTTGAGACAAAGAGGTACCACGACCACCAGTGCTTATGCTAACACTCTTAGCGATGTTTATATTGACACCCTGTCTTCCCGGTATATTTGGTCCAAATCCTCTTGAGGGCCCACGTCCAAATCCACCTGGGCCTTGGAAGTTACCGCCCGGTCTTCCAATGCCAAATCCTGGTCCAGGACGCCCAAATCCAGGACCCCCGAATCCTGGTCGGGGAGGATACCTATTGCCTCCAAACGATGTAGCACTGGCACTGGCTTGGCTGAATTGAGGAGAACGGCGTTCTCGTAATTCTGAAAATTTTGATTTTGATTGAATTTTAAAATAATCAAATTTACTGAGGTCACATAAGTATATAACTGAATACCTAAATAGTAATCGAATTATATCTAATTTCTTATTTAACAACCTTATTTTCATTATTTTATATTTATATAATATTAAATGAGCAATTCTTATATATATATATATATATATATATATATATATATATATATATATAAGCAAATTCTTATATATATATATATATATAAGAATTGCTATATATATATATATATATATATATATATATATATATTGTATATCTCGAACATGGCTCTAATGATTTTGATGATGGAGTTACAATTATCGAGGCTCGGTCGTCCAGTGTACTATCATTTTTATAAAAGAATAGAGTCTCCAGTGTAAAGCTAGATTTCAAGAACAATTGAATGTAGTATCTTAGTAACAACAAAAAGTCAATCCATGTTGTAAAATTTACTTCTATCTCAATTTATAAGTATATATTGTAAAATTGTAACTAATTTATTATTTATGGATAAACACAAACCTGCTTCAGCTATGGTAAGAAGCACCACGCAAACTAATGCGAAAATTAAATTAACCCGTGTCATTTTTGGTTTCTTGATAAATGAAAACTGTGACCATACTAGACATTGGACTCTATTTTATATGATCGACAACACTCACTTAGCGTGTTCAAGAATATTAGTTCTGTAAACAAATCATGTCATTACACTTTAATGTAGTACTAATGATAAACATCGGATTTACTTTTCTTAACTTTTTGAAAAGATCGTTTAATTTATTCTCGTAGCGGACGTGCAATCAATATGCGTTTAATTATATTAACGATGTTGGACATATGACGATGTTGATAATTAGTTTTTTTTTTTAATTTAATTAATATTTTTAATAATTTATATTATAAATATGACATATCTAATTGTTTTTTTTCTGATTTGTATTATAACAATAATCATCAATTATTGATTACTAGTTTTTACTTTAATTAATATTTTTAACTATTTCAATTATAAATATGGGGATCTAATTGTTTTGTTTTCCTGATTTATGACAATGAAATTCAGTTATAATTCAATTTTAACATCTATTAAAATTTATTTATCATTTTTTGTTACTTTTCATTTATGAATCTGGAAGTATGTACACTTGTAATTGACATGCATATTAGATATATCAGCAATATTTAATAAATTTATTTGTAAATGCTTTCTATGTCAGTTGTAAGTGTGCTTTTACAAATAAATAAGCAATAATAAAAATATATTGCACAACACAAAATCAGTCACATTGCTAAAGGATAAAAAAATGACATTTAATAATTTTATCGTTTGAATATTGAATCAAGATTTTGGTGATGAAGTATTTTAAACACACTTCACAATAACGCAAGTAGTCATTACCATTTATATTTGAAAAAATTTATAAAAATGCGAAAATGTTGTTCTTTTTTACTGAAGTTGGTATTTTATTCATCCTATATTTATATATTATATATCTAGATTCCTTTCTTATATTATATGAATAACGACGTTGATGCTGATGCCATTTTAGATTGTAGGTATATATTGCGGCCTACTATTGGGTGTACTGCTATGAGGTAAATTATTCGGGGACTGCCACGTTGGTCTAGTGGCTAGATTTAAGGCAGCAGACCCCGAGGCAGGACCTCAGGGTTCAAATCCCAGCTCATGCCAATAAAAAGTTATTTGGTTTTTCTGTCGAAAATTTTCAGTTTCAGCCCGTAGTCTGGAAGTTGGAAGTGTGTACACTCCCATGCCTCGGAAAGCACGTAAAGCCGTTGGTCCTGCGCCTGGACTCTTTCCGGTCGTGTCAGATTGCTGTCCCGTTGGATCTTGAGAGTTTTGGAATAAAGAGTGTACCTGCGTTTGCGCATACACTTGTGCACTATAATTTGTCCTGCGCAGTTGGCCGTCTCATGAAATTGGCCGCCGTGGCCAAAATTGGTCCGGAGGACATTTTTATTATATTGGCGTCGAAGCAGCTTTTCACAAAGGCATTTACATTTTACACTTCATTTTTTTATTTTAATTCTAACATATGTACCATATGACATAAAATTCACCCTTGTCAGATGTAAATACAGAAATACATCGCCTAACCTCATCGACCACTAATTGTATTAAAATTTATATTGAACTAATATTATATTTATTTTATTGTAAGAAATAAAAAAGGATTTGCTTCAAATAGCTTATCAAAATTTGATAGCAATAAACACGTGTTAACGTCAGATATAAAAAAATAATACAAACATCAAAAAAAATATATATATATAACTCAAAATACAGAACATGCAAAAGTAGTATTTGTCCATATTTTGCGAATAACTAGCACAAATTGGCGTCACATAAAAAGATAAGTACAATGAGGGCAGAATTCATTAAAACGCCCGTCCTTAATAAATTGCATCGGCATATCAGTATTCTCATTTGGAAGTCCTATCTTCAAAGACAGTGAGTACATTTTGATATATTGTCCAGTAAAAGACAATACGTCACATAAACATATGTTTTTAGGCGTAGATGGCGAGTTTTACTTGCGGAAGCGCTGTTTTCAGCTGTATTATTCCTAATAGCGATATTCATCGCGAAACCGGTATTCCTTACCCCGCTGCAAGCTGTTCCTACTGCGCCACTCACATCGTCTGATATCTTAGCGTCTCTGAATAAGAAGAACCTACTAGGTTATGCTCCTAATAATGAGCCATTTAATGATATTATGATTCAAGTCGCAGAGAGTCTGGGCGTTGGTAAGAAACATTTCATAGAATACATATTTTATATATTTCATTATCTTAATTTATGTGTTTAAAGTGAATTATTTAACTTTTCCTTATTTAATTTATATGGAAAAAACAAGTAAAACCTTCACGTATTCTTGTTAAACATACTGAGGTTTTATATTTCGTTATTCAATTCGTAACCAAATACTCGGTACATGTTTGATGTTCTAAAATGTTTACAGATATAATAAGCGCTCCGACCGAGGACGATCTTAACAATATATTGTATAATCGGTCTCAGGGAACCCCGATCACTGATCCGGTTATTTGGATCATATGGAAACCAATGGTACAGTATTATTTTCAATTTATTTTTATTATGTGGTCATCAGAAAGATTAAGAAAAGCAAACAGAAAAGGCAGATTTAAATTTTAAATCATATTCAAAATTTTAAAAGATCTAATGTTTTACTTGTGAATACTTGATGCGCCATTCAGCTCTGTCACCTTTACCGTTGATATTGACAATGTCGATATAAAAAAAAGGTTTTCCTTATTTGGCATTACAGGAAAATCAACAACAAATAATATTAATTTGAATTTAGATTTTTGCGGCCAGTTGTGTGACCTAAGTATGGCGTTGCATACATTAATTTGACTCACCGCTTAAACCGGAACTAGCTCATAGAATGTAACTTAAGTGTCTTTGAAAAATCTTTAAAATTATACTGGTCATTATTACCAAAGAATTCGTAATATTTAAGCTACTCAATATATTTATTATGTTCAACTATTTATTTTGGGAAACAAATAATTCAAGATAATAAATACAATTTAATAAAGGAGCATAAAATTAAAACATCGACCAATAAAGTTTCGACAAGTTAATAATGTGACTAGAGCTATAAATAAGTAAGCTAAGATGATCTAGTATAAATTAATGATCGACAAGGTAAATATACATCATGAGGAAATTTGTTTGTGTCGGAAGAGATTTTGGAATATAATTCTGGAAAACAGTGAATTAAGGCCTTGTCTAGCCACTACTTGTACCACGGGCGATCAAAGTGCTGCTACTTTACTTTTGCTCGTTTATTTTAGTTAACAGTTGCTTAAGTAAAAAAAAATAACATTTAATTATTTTCGCAGAAAAGTAACATGTGGAAATTTAGCATACGCAGCACCGAACGCGCCCGACATGTGACGAAACCGGAATATTCTTCAAGTTATCCACATTTACGAACCGGACTATTGGCAATACAACTCGCAATTAGCCAGGCTATATTAATTCACACCAGTGCTTCAACGCCACAGTATGAGGTAATTCAAACAGTAAAACCTTATATTTCCATGTTCAAAAAACAAAAGATACCTATAACATTATAAATCCCATAGTTGGCAGCGCATTTTCATAGTAAAAACTTTTTGCAGTACCAACGTTTATAGATTGGTAACTCATTATAAGTTTGCCCTTCGTCCATTAGCTCGAATTTTTTCCTATAAGAAACATATATAAATATATGAGTTCGCTTTTATTCGTAAGTTAGGTGACTCGGGGATATGAGGCCGAAATTAGAATTATATCTATAATCTAAGATCGATTAAATCGAATTTCGTACATACATTTTATAAGGTTAGAGTTATCGCATACAGAACGATTGGAACTATCGCGCATTTCTCCCATGAGAAAGAATAGCATATTTGTATCTGCTATTTTATTCACATTTTAGAATACATGTTTAGGATTTATACCACTTGTAATGCCAGTGTCTATTGCAAAAGTAACTTACCAGCGGTTTTAAGATGATACATTTGCTTTGAAAATTTTAAAATACTTGGAATCGAAGATTTCGCCGATCAAAGTTAATTAAAAATTAAAAAAATTTGAGATTATTCGACTCGATTCGATTTTGCTAGATTATTTGTCTTATATTTTTAATATGATAACTTTTCATAGTATTATTATAATTATGCTACCTTAATGAGTATTGTTTTTTAATTAGTAATTAAAATACAAAAAAAAATACAAAAAGGAAATTTGCCGAAACCCGGGATTGAACCGGGGACCTTTAGATCTTCAGTCTAACGCTCTCCCAACTGAGCTATTTCGGCTTATACTTGATTGTTGAAATTGTGAATTTAATATTGCGGTAGGGTAATCTTCATCATATCTTATTTTTAATTATGGTAACATATTTGTATAGAGTCGCCCAATCGGGATAACAATACAAAGTAAACATCGATAGCATACAATTATGTATAAGCTTGTTAATTTTCATTGGGATTCCGCGTATAGAATGTGAAACATTCATTTATATTTTCAGAATTTACGAACGTGATACTTATTAACAACAATACCATTTTGAAGAAGTGACTAAACTTAATTATGAAAGAGTAACTAATATTTATTGATTTCCATAAGAATGATTTGTTTTTCGTATATTAATTAGACATAAAGTTAGTTCAAGGATACATCTGGTCTTTGCGCATACATAAATTCATCTTATAATGTTGTATTTGTAAAAATAAAATAATATTGAGATTCCGCGTTATTATAAAAAATATGTGAAAATTTCGAAAATATAGTACACTACTTTTATTATACAGTGTGACATTTACTTGGTTAAACTGGAGTTTAAAAAAATCTTAATCTATATACACGACCACGGCCTGTGGCTCCTGGTTACAATGATTATTTTATGAACGTTATCATTTTAATGTTAAATGCGGTTATGTGGCGGTGCAAATTTAGAAATTATAGCATATTAATTATTGTGCTATATATCCGTTGCTTGTAACGACTTTGCAACTCCTAGAAGCCAATCAGGTAGACGATATCTCGGTATCTATCCTCACTGATAGATATTATAAATGCGAAAGCGTGTTTATTTGTTACGCTTTCACGTCTAAACTACTCAAATGATCATCATAAAATTTTGCATACACGTTAGGGGTACAGAAAAGGGCATAGTGTATCCAACTCCTGACGCCCCTCCCTACTAACACCACTCCCTACTAACACGCTGATGAAATTAGTACTATATACAATGAAATACAAGCTTAAAATCACACCGTTCTAAGAGAATGAAGCTGTACTACCGCTTGCTAGTTCAGCGTTCAACTTTTTAATAATAAAAAGTTGATAAAACGTGTGTATGTAAAAGCAAATATGCAATTACGACTTTTAAACTAATAGATGAAGACACCACTAATAGAAGATATACCTACCTACATGCTTAGTTTATAAGGCGTTCAACTTGACTATTACACAAAAAGAAATTAATACAAAATTGCGTACCAGGTACTATTTTTATGGGTTCTGTATAAAATTACTTCAAACTTACATATTACTTAATGTTGTAAAAACCAATAAAACCTCTTTTTTATATACATATTGGCACGGGCCGTTATACCTTATATGGATATGTTAAGATTCCGTTATATTAAATTAATTAAATTAACTTTAGTAGTTGCTCTAAAGTTTTAATAATTTATTATAACGCGTGTTTTACAACAGGTCTGTAAATCATAAAGATTGATTCAATATTAAAACTCATCTGTTCCCGTTCTGTGTTATAAATGTTACCATATCAAATTATACTTTCGGTGATCTTAACACAAAAAACAAAATAATAATAAATAAGTAAAATTTTCCTGATTATGTTAACTTATTATTTTATTTATTAATTATTTATTATAAACAAAAATGCAGAATTATTACTTGCATTACATATTTTTGCATTGTACTTTGTAATGATCTTTGGTCCCGTACCTCTCTATTCCTCTTTGTCAAAAAATCTTATTCTGTATAATATACCAATGACCTGACTTAAATTGAACCCAGGACCTCGTGATCTGCAACCTTATATCTAGCCACTAGATCAAAATGAAAATGATTTATTGAATCATTACACTTGTTTATTGATAGTCAAACCAGAAACTACCACCAATGCAAACAGTATACATTAGTGAAACTATTAATAGCTAAAGTCGTTTCCGTATTTCCAGCTAAGCATGGCGTCGATGCCGGTGTCGCCTTTGATGCAGCAAGAACAAGTGCGGAGGGCGATTTCAGCTATTCTATTGTGTTATACTTTAGCTTTGCTCCCACCAGTGCTGGAGACTGAGTCATTAGTAGTATCAGAGACAATTAGCAGGTTTAAAGTAAGTAATTAAGCACAAAACCCAATAGTTCTAAATATATCTAAGTCTATATATGACTGCCTCGTTGGTCTAGTGGCTTGATGTAAGGCCGCAGACCCAGAGGTCCTGGGTTCAATTCACAGGTCGGGCCGATAAAAAGTTATTGGGTTTTTCTGTCAGAAAATTCTCAGTAGCAGCCCGGAGTCTGGAATTTGGAAGTGTTTTCACTCCCGTGCCTCGGAAAGTACGTAAAGCCGTTGGTCCTGCGCCTGAATTCTTTCCGGTCGTGTCGGATTGCCGTCCCATCGGATTATGAGAGTTAGGGAATAGAGAGTGCACTTGTGTTAGCGCACATACTTGTGCACTATAATATCTCCTGCGTAGTTGTTTAATGTCTCTTGAGATTGGCCGCCGTGGCCGAAATCGGTCTGGAGGACAGTATTATCATTATCTAAGTCAATACAGAAGTCCAATTGAGTTTTTGTACTTTACCTTTATTAAGTTTGATACAGTGTTGTTATTGAGTACCTATTTGATTTTTTTTGTAGTTAATAATAATTTCAGTCCAAAATAATCATTTACATTCAACCAAGAACACTTTTTACGTATAAAATCAAAATTTTACATAATTATAAAAAAGTCACATGACCTCTTGTGTAATCTTTTTCATTATGTTTTATACTTTAAATGGGACATTTTAAACCAGAGCTCTTAAAAATGTAGTGCAGTTTTATAATTTATTTCATAATTTAATACGTAAGTAAGTAACAATCAAATTTATATGATTTTTCTATGGAATGAAAACCAAAGAAAGTATTAAATTGAATTATGGTTTGTTTTTAAGTCAAGTTAAAATTTTCATTTCATTTTCTACTGCGTTGTGGCTTAGTTTACAATATACCATCACCATAAAATAAACTTCTAGAATATAGTTAAGAATTAATATATGACGTATTCAAAATGTAGTTTTTATTTTAGATATGGTTTATTTTCTAATAAAATATACATCCTCAGCGATCTCTTTGCATTCGTGGTGTAGACTACTCCTCAATGTACTTCGCCTGGTTTGTGTTTGCATTAATGACTGCGCTGCCTGTCTGTCTTTTGGGCAGTATTGCTCTTATCCTGATATTTCGTTGGATCCATCTACTTTTCGCCATGACACTAGTTCTCGTTTATGTGTCAGTCATGATCATGCTAGCATTGATCATGGCCATGTTTCATAATAAACGTAAGTAAAAAAATTAAAGATTTTATGGTGATTGTGCCTTATTATTTCTTTAAATTACATTAAACTCAATTATAGTTTAAAAACTACACGTTTCGTTTGTAGCTTGGATTGCATGTGTGTGGTCTACTCTATTTACATTACTACAAACGTTCCTCGCTGAATTAATAGTGCATCACAAGATCGATTTAAAACACGAGGTCATGACATTCTTTTTACATCTCATCATTCCGCCACTGGGTCTCATGCATGGACTCAATGAATTCGCTCTGTTGCAAACTAGACGTGAGTACATATATGCCAACATATTCTATTTATAATTAATAATATCATACATTAAATGACAGCCTGTTTTGTGAACCTGGGTTCAAATCCCATGTTGAGCCCATAAATTATTGTTTTTCCATCAATAAATTCTCAGTAGCATCTCGAAGTTCGAAAGTTGGCAGTGTTGGTAGTCCCGTAACTCGGAAACACGTAAAGCCGTTGACCCTGCGCCTTAACTCTTTATTATGTTTAGACAGTACACCTACGTATGCACACACACTTTACTGGTGGTAGGCCTTTGTAAAATCTCGTCTGGGTAGGTACCAAACACTTATCAGATATTCTACCGCAAAACAGCAGTACTTGGTATTGTTGTTTTCGGGTTTGAAAGCGGTAAGCCAGTGTGACATAACATCTTAGTACCCAAAGTTGACATTTCTTAAAATGTCAATGTCTATAGACATCAGTTAACCCAGTTACCGTGACCGAAATCGTTTAGGAGGACATCATAATATAGTATATAGTAGGTACGTGATTACACAATAATTGAACCATGATATTTAAAGAATTATAATCAATATTAAGTTTCAATGGTTATTTTGATATGATTACAGAGGAAGGAGAGTGGGAAGTAAATCGCCTTCTGTTCACTATAGTTTCTTGGTTAATTATGATTGTAATCTGTTTTGGAATACTAATGCTTTTGCAAAGAACAGTAAAACAACGCACTATTGGAGGCCAAATGTCATGGAAATCGATAGTTTTTAGGAAAACTGAAGTTAGTTTATTAATTTAAACAAAAATGTTATTTGACACATTCGATTGTTAATCCGTCCTTATTTATCCTTCTTAAGATATTGCGTCATGTATATATATTTTAGGATCTAAGTAAGCTACACCGAATCGAAAATCCTACGGGTAATGAAAGAGAAAAATTGCAAGAAGTGGATGAACTCGTCGCTAAAGCTATAAGCTTCCGAGGGGTATCCAAGGTAATTTAAAAATGAAATTATAATAATATGTATAATATATATTTTACAAGTAAATTATTTCAATTTTACAATTTATATAATTCATTATTATTGAAAAACTTTAACATCAAATACATGACAATATATAGTAAATAACAGCCTGTAAGTACGAAGCTGCTGGGTAGAGGACTCCTCTCTTAAAAAGAAGATTAGGAACCGACTCCATCATAGTAATGCAGTATTAGAATTATATCTCTTTTATGGAGGTTTCTTCGCCATGTTTTCTTTAACTTTCGCATATCAGTAGAAATTTGAAATATAATATGTTCTTAAAATAATCAGTTATCATTACATGAACATTAGAGAAAACGAAGGATTAATCAATTCATAAAAAATATTCAACGTTGGATTATTCAAATCATTGATGTGAAATATTGGTATACACTTTCAGAGTTTCATGGGTGGTCAGGTCTTAAGTGACATCACACTGGATATATATAGAAACGAATTTACCATTCTGTATTCTGAACCTATTCAATCCAAAATGATTACAACGATTGAAGATCTTTTAACTGGTGAAATTAATTTAATTATTAATTAGTTTAATTGTACTTATTTGTGGCTTACTGCAGTTTAAACTACTATTGTTTTTGTTGTATGATTACAATATAGTGACCGTAAAATAACCATGTATTAACCATGCCCACATAAAAATATTAGTAATCATTATTATCCGATTAATGATGATAGGTAAGCATATAAACAAAGTGGTGTAAATGAAATCTATTCCTTATTTTTTTCTAATTATACATATTCACTATTTCATTAAAAGGGCTTACATACCCCGACAAAGGATCCATCAATGTATTAGGCGAGATATTGAAACCTGGTCGTAGTCTAATGGCAGTACCCAATATGATGGGTTACTGCCATCGTAGTGGCTGTCTCGTCGAAGACCTTACAGTAGAAGAGCATCTTACATTATATTGTTTTGTGAGTTTTTATATCTTATGATATTATATAATCTTCAGTTTTATACCAGTCTGCTTTTATGAACAAGAAACAAGGGGACCGGATCAAAGTTTCGAGATGAAATATATATACTGTAGTCGGTATTCGCATACTTTAATTTAACAGTGACGATGTGTGATAGCGTATATGTATGTTATAGTGCTTGAATTGTGTTTATTGCACGTTACAACAACGTAATTTTATTTCATGCATATTTACTATTTAATCATTTGTTCTTGTAGCTGTGCCTATGGAATGAACCTACTAAATATGTAATAGAATATTCTGATATTCGTATCAAACGTCTTCTGTCTGATTGTGACTTGGAAGGCGTAAGATATGAGTATGTGCGGAATTTGGACGCTTATTACCAAGCGCTGCTCTGCTGGGCGATCGCAATATTATTAGAACCGAGGGTTAGTAAACTCCAACCTACAAGAAATATAGCTTATAATCCTACTCCCAAGCAATAAAGCGAGGCTCCGTACTGTATCAACGATCATTTGTCTTTCTAACCGTATTTTGTTTTGTTTCAGATAATTATAATACCTGTTTTGTTAACCGATACAATATATACTTCTGTTATAAAGGACAAAATTATGGTACCATAAAAAATACTAAATTATGTTAAACCAATTAAATTTTATGTACTTTAAGTAGTAAAGGATTATACAAATATAATTTAAAATTTCAGCGTTATAAAAAATACCTCACAATTGTAAAGTTGTGCTTCACGAGCATTTCTGTCGAGTTCGCAGATCGAGTTTTTATATTTGATAACAGGGTGTTAGTCAGAGGTGGTACACCAGCTTACATCTTTTTTAAATATGGTAAAATATATTATGTTAATAGCTTTAATAACATTTTTTATTACTCTAGAAAAAGTACATTTGATCAATTGGCCAAGAATACCGCTGATGTCTGTTTATGTGAGCTGAGAAAAAGCCTCTACACTTACTAAATTTATAAAATCTGACTATCCCATGTTTTCCTTCAGTACTGTCACCAACGACGACGTTATAAAGCACGTGTCCGCTATTACCTCTGACGCGACGGGTGGTGACGGTATAATCAGAAAAATGATAACCTTGGTCCTGAATAAAGTTGTACCTGTTTTCTGCCATCTATTTAACTTTTCGTTATCCTCTAAAACTTTTTTCTAGTACATGGCGCGTTGCCCATATTATTCCTATCCCTAAAATTTCAAATCCTACAACACCTTCACACTATCGACCAATTTGTATTCTTCCTTTTCTGTCTAAAGTCTTTGAACTTATTGTCCACTCTCAGCTTACTTACTATTCCTGTTACAGCATGTTATTTTAAGCCCTTTCCAGTCTGGTTGTCGTTCGGGACATAGTACTGTGACGGCACTTACTAAAGTTCTTGATGACATTAGATACGGATTAGACCAAAGGCATATATGTATAATAGCTTTACTAGACTTCAGCAATGCGTTTAATACGGTTGACATTGATATCCTCCTAGCCATTTGGACTCACTCAACATATCTCCAGATGTTGTCGAGTGGTTCCGAACCTATTTATATGGACGCCAACAGCGTGTACATGCTGAAGACAGGTTCTCATCGTATTGCTATCTCAATGCCGGTGTTCCCCAGAGTAGTGTACTTTCGCCGCTTTTATTCTCTATCTTCATCAACACTGTTACCAATCTTCTCTCCGTCCCTTTTCACTTGTATGCCGATGACCTGCAAATCTATTTGACTACACCGGTTGAGAATATTGCAGATGCTATAGCTAAATTAAACTCTAATCTTAACATTATTACCCGCTGGAGTAAATCTTTTGGATTATCAATAAATGACAGTAAGTCACAATTATGCACTATGGGCACCCCTAAGCAACTTTGTAAAGTACACAAAATTGACCTACCTGATGTTATTTTTGATGGGATGACTTTGCCTAATAACAATGTTATTAAAAATCTAGGAGTTTTAATGGATGCTTCCTTTACCTGGCTACCACAGATTGCTGAAATTAGCCGTAAAATATTCGCGACAATCCATTCTCTTCAAAGGATGAAAAACTTCCTACCCACTAAAACCAAACTACTACTTGCCAATTGCCTTCTGCTACCAATTTTGGATTATGCGGATGCGTGTTACCCTGATTTGTCAGAGGAACTAATTAACAAGTTGGAACGCCTGCAAAATATTTGCATAAGGCTTATATTTGGACAGAAGAAATTTGACCGTATTTCAGAGTATCGTTCTACCTTTAGGTGGCTTACAATCAAAGATCACCGCAACTTACATGTTCTTTCTCTTCTCTATTCTATTCTGTTTCACCCCTGTACTCCTCCCTATCTGTAGGAACGCTTTAATTTTCTTGGTTCGGACCCAACTCTTCAACTTAATCTTCGCTCCCAGAGTGACAACAAATTAAGTTTGCCTATATGTCACTCTAAACTATATGCTAACTCATTCACGGCAAAGGCAGTAAGACTGTGGAATACACTTCCATCAGATATCCGTCAATCCTCTTCAATTTCTATCTTCAAAATTCGTACTAAAACTATTACCTATCTACTTCCTTCATACTTCATCTGTCCACTCTTAATGATATAAATGTTTGTATTGTAAATAGATATATGTATGTATTTATGTATATATGTATTGATATATGTTGTATGGTTTGTAAATGTATATATGTATCTTTGTGTATGTATTGTTTACATTTATATATATATGTATGTACTATGCACTCGCCCGTTAGGTCCTGCCAGCATCTTAATGCAGGGTTGTCTGGAAGAGATCACTACTTGAGTGATAAGACCGCCCTTGCACGCATCATGTTGAGGTCCACAATTTTATTAATATAACATCGCTTCGCTTGAACTTTTGTTTTTCTTTTTTTTATTTACTTGTGTTTGTCTTTTCTTTTTTCGTTGTGAGTGTGTAATAAAGTTATTTAATAATAATAATAATAATATTTCATGTTCAATTTAACTATTACAATTATCATGTTTAATTTAACCATTACAATTTAAATCAGGCAATATGTACTCATGTTCAGTATTACTAGGGAATTGGGATGTAGCAATGACTATACGATTAAAGGATCATAAAACTTGCCTGCTAAGGAAACAGCCTAACATTGCTATTTGTATTTTTTACTCAGAAAATAGAAAAATCTATTTCAATTATTTTATATCTATGTGAAAAATAAATTATATTGTATATAGGTCGAGAGTACCGTGTTCGGTTAACCTTACGAAGTGCTGGAAGATTAAATGAGGATAACGTAAACAAACTTCTTCAGAGGACATCAGAAGCTGGTGCTACAATAAGAGCTCATTTAGGATCTCTCCTCATTTTGCGACTTCCAGCAAGTCCCACGGCTAATGTCGCCGCATTGATATCGGACCTAACAAAACATTCTCACAAATATGGAATCGTGTCTATGAATATTAGCTTACCTGATTCTGA
Organism: Nymphalis io; assembly: GCF_905147045.1. Lineage (NCBI taxonomy): Eukaryota > Metazoa > Arthropoda > Insecta > Lepidoptera > Nymphalidae > Nymphalis > Nymphalis io. Next base: position 7,421,352 of record NC_065888.1, read on the forward strand.
AGAAGTGTGTAATAGGTGAGAAAGAATATGTGCTTCAAAGGAAATATAACAACACACTATTTATGGCCAAATACCTAAGAAAACTCTAATTCGGCATTGACTTACGTGCATTTTTCAATCTGATATTTTTTTCTTACCTTTTGCCAATTTTACACTGCACTCACTTCACTTATATATAAACACAGAGCCATCTATGAGTCCAGGGCCGCTGTGCACGGCACCGTTGAGGAACACGAAATTACAAGAAACGCCCTGAATAATCTGTCTGGTAAATAGAAAAGTGATACTTTTGCTCTCATATCAACATGGAATTCTAAAAAAATATTGTTATTAGTATAAAAACAACCAAAAATTCGTTTTTTTCATAGAACTACACAAGATATTTCCAAATATTTACTTGTTTAGATTTGACATGCTCTAATTTAAAATTTCTATCCCAGTAATCGTATTAGTGCATTCAATGGCTACTTCGACTTATCTTTTATTAGAACCCATACCATGGAGAAGGAAAACAAGTTCATTTGGCAATTTAACTCATTTAAGTTATATGGCATGGAAATTCATCGATTTTTACCGTCACTACAGATTCTATTTTATTATTACGGTAAGTAAAAAAATGTCTTATATAAGGTTAAAAATGAACAATTTATATAGCTATGCAAATAAAGTTTTTAAGGAAATAATTGAATTATTTTGGATAATTTTTGTTAATTTGTGTAATTCCTCTAATAATATTCGAGTATAATTTCAAATTGTATACCAGGTCCTCTCAGCACTTGTTGCGGGCGTATTTATTGGACTTACCCTCGCAACTGTTTTAGTCGAGATGGAAAGAGACAGAGCTACGAAAACAATATTACATGGCGAGGTCATACTTTAAATATTTCCTGAAAATATATTTAAGTTTAAAAACTAATTTTATATTTTCATGTAAAATAATATATACTTGGCAATATTACAAAATTTTAAACATTTGCACAAAAGTTTAACGATCGCATCAATAACATCAGCAATCCTACTAATATTATAAATACAAAAGTTTCTGAGGATGGATTCACGCAAAAGCTAAAGTAAAAATAAACGAAAGCTAGTATTTAATAAATTATTCACAAAAATAATTAAAAAATTCCAACAAATTAAAGAAGGTCGTCAAATCCACATTCGTTAAGACACATTGTTAACTTAACTCATTTTCACTAAAAAGTTCATGCCTTATCATGTTTGATTATATTCAAATATTCAAAACTAGGTAGGTAGGTAGCAAAATAATATACAGTGCCAATAGCAACCTAAAAGTTGACATGTCTTTTTATTCATTAGATGTTAACTGTAGAGTCATTGGAACTCAAAACCAATTTAATACTGCGGTCAGACAATTCGAGCGATGCAAAATCTGTTGCCAACTCGTAAGTAACAATATAACAAATAAAACTGAACACGAACAAATAAACAAACAAGAAAGCTTGATATTTGGATTTATTTTAACATTGAGTATTTAATTGAAGTTGTATAATTCTAGTTACGTTTTCTCTGAAACAAACGCAACTGAGAAACAAATTGAAAATATGCATTATACAGCGCTTTTTTATCCGGAGGTAATATATACAGATATAATTTTATTGGCGAACCTCTTTAATGAAACTTTTCGACTTGTTTTAAAATTAATAAAATTATTTTAAGTCAACTAGTTAGAAGATTTTATTAGAAGATTCAAATCATTTTTTTAATTTAAAGCAATCATTGCTTATATATATATATATATATATAAAATATATATATATATATATATATATATATGGCTCATTAAAGACCTAAATTCATTTAGTGATACCTTAATAACCGTCCGAGTAAACCGTGAATATATCTTCATTAGTTATTGATATTTATTACGTATCTGCGATAATATTGCAGGTTTTCGTAAAATCATTATTTTTTATTGTTTTAAACATTTCTTAATTTATTAAACACAAATATTATTTTAGAGTCTTACTGAATATCTCGTTACTCGAGCGATAGATTCTCCTCAGCAATACGTATATATGTTTGCATATGGATTAGATGTTGCTTCCAAGAATGATACCCTTAATGTAAGTGTAATAAATATTAATATTTCTTTTTTTTTTTTGTTTACGTTTCTTCTTATTATATTTACCTACTCATTAAACTTTAGATCATATTTATATTCTACATAACCAAAATAATATTCAGGTTCAAGTTCTATACAGTCCAATGCACTACGATCAGGGTGCAGCTGCTAGATCTTTGGCTCGGGCGTTCATGGCACTCATACGACATTACACATTAACATTAGATGCGAGCATAGAAGTCACTGACGACCCACTTGCTTTGGATCTTTCGACTGTAAGAATTATTGACATAGAAATTTCATTATAAAGTCGACATTCATATATATGAATAATATTTAAAGCTGTCATGCAAAATTCGTTTCGAAAAATACCTCATTATTATTTACAGTGGTTAAAGACTGCTACAGCTCCTCCGATATTTATACAATTTCTACTCATACTGACAATATCACATATAACTATTTTACCTTCTAAAGAAAGCGGATTTATAAGACACATGCAGGTAATGTTGTTGCTGTACTCCTATCGTATTAATGTACGTACTTTTATTATGTATTGTCAAAAATATTGACAACTGGACATGGTCTAGATATTGTTGTACACTCATACATATTGCGGTCCGTAGCGCGCTCGCAAGTAGCGATATGGCTAATGCCTCTTGCGATATTTATGCAATATTAGTGACCATTTATCCCTATATAGTGATTAAAAGATTGTAAATCTACTCAGAGCCTCATTTATTTAGTAGAAAACTTATAAGGTTACAAATCATATTTGAAACCCGGGCGGATATATATAAGGAATTCTATGTATACTTTTTAACTATATAATTGGAATATTTTATAAATATTACTTTTAATTTCTTTTATCGTAAGTATTTAGATAGTTCTTATTGTTAACGATAAGTATGAGTAAGATGAGGTTTATTATGTTATTTCTATCCAATAGGTTCATGCAATGAATTTCTCTCCGGCTCGCTACTGGTGTACACTGTTCCTGTGTGATTTTATGCTATACTGTTTTCTCGTCTTTTTAATGACAGCTACAATGATTGTTATCATGGCCTTACTGGCACCAATGACCTTTTATTACAGTGATTTGGGTATAACATTTTGTTTACTTTATTGAATACATAATTATTATAAACTTTATTCTTTGATGTTAAAGCGATATATAGCTATTATTTTTATCGTAAATTTGTCTTATCACTTAATTTAATCGAAAATTATGAACACACAATAATAGGCAAATTCTTATTAATCTTAATAACTAATTACAATATTAAAGTAATATAAATTATGTATTTAGTTCTATGGCTAAACTTAAAAATGTTGATTTTAAATACAAATTTGTAATTTTTATATATTCAACTGTATAAGGATGAGTTTTCAGTTGTGGTACCTCTTATGTTAACGGTTTATGGCATCGGTTGTATTCCGCAAGCGTATTTATTTAGCTTGGGACCTCAAGCTGCTCTCAACACTATGACTTTTGTTATACTAAATCTTGTTTTTGGTAAATATTTTCACATTTCTCCTCCTTGTATTACGAATTCATAATAATTATTATATTGTCTATTCAAAAAAAATCATTCTAAGTCAAAATATTAATTACTAGGTGAAACAACCGTCATAGCGAAATTACTTTACGGCAACGCGCTCAACTATGTCTTGAATTTTATGTCACTTTCCCCGCAATTCAACATGGCATATGCATTTGTAAAAATAAAGAAGATATTTCTTTACAACAGTGAATGTATCGTATTTAAAAGGAAAAATCTATGTTCCTCTAAAACTTTGCATAAATGTTGTCGTAAGTACCTACCTACTTTGTATTATTTGAATTAATATAATTCAAAAATCAAATGTGAAAAAAATTTTCTTTAATCGTAAATAAAATGAAGAGTTTTAATCGCTGATTTAATTTGTAACTAATTGGCAGTTTTCGACCTGTATTTGAAATCGGATACCAATGAAGACAAAGTTTATTTTTCATTATTTCAGCTAAATGTGGTGTTTTACAACAATGCTTTTCTAGAAGATTTTATCTAAATAAGAATATGGGAGTTTTAATGGAGATGATTGCTATATTATGCACCACCGTCGTATTCATGGCATTGTTGTTATTATGGGAATATAAATACATACAGCGATTATGGACGTTTTTATTAAACAAGTGGGTATATCCAAAAAGACAGCTATATGAGGCAGAGACGCAAGGAGCAATACGCGAGAGAGAAGATGTTTTAAACAAGCAAAATGATCTTAAGAACAAGCAGCGTTGGTTTTTTCATTATATTTATAATTTATTTGATTACCTAATTATTATTATACGATAAAGCTTACTTGAAATATATATATTTATCTATATTTCTTAATATTGCATTTTAAAATCTAGAAAAGAAGATAAACACTTACGGTGAATACCTCTTAGCATGCAACGTTTCTAAGAAAATATACAGGAAGACCAATATTTCCAACGTTTATTTCGGTCTAGGTAAAGGGGAAGCGCTAGCTATTTCCGGTCTTTTAGAACATGGCAGGCTGGAGCTATGCGAAATATTAGCTGGTATGATTTTTTTTAATACGTGCCACCTCCTATACTTAATTTTGTAGATACCTACATAAGTATCTAGCTTGTTAACATATAAACTTTGTTTCATACAGGATATAAGCTTCCAAATGAGGGAGATCTGTGGTGCTCATCGAAATGGACATTAAGTAGAAATCCTCATATGGTAATTATATAAATTTAAGGATTCAGATCAGAACTTAATTATTGGTGGTCGATGGTTTTCTCGGGTCCCATTATTATTAATTATGAAAGTGTAATTGAAATATATACGCAAATATGAATCCGAGGCGTACGTCATGATTCAATTCAACCTGTGTTGAATAGAAGGATAATTTACAATTATGTTTACGCATTATATTTAAAAATAACAATTATATTTAAACATAATTATTAAGCCCTGAAACTAAATTACTTTTAAAAGTTATTTATATTTTCAGTACGCTCGCCAAGTGACTTTCAGTTGTGATCACGATCCTCTGCCATTATGGATGACAGTATATCGTGCTTTGGAAATGATAACAGTGCTGCGTGGTGTGCCACAAGCTTATGTGAAGGATGAAGTCATGAATTACATCGATGCGCTTGGTGATTATACATAATTTTCTTCCCTGTGCAATTCTTAAAAATAGTAGTAACCTGTTTTGTACATTTTTGTAAGTTATAAGTTATTGCTAATTTCTCTTGAACTGTCAATATTATATAATTTAATTCATTTTAAATACCTAGTTAAAATATGTGATAAGTTCTATTTTGGATTTAGTATTAACATTTTTTTCATTAGAACTTCACCAACATGTCAATACGCGTATCCGCTATCTTCCGTCAAATGAACGCTCTCGTCTTAAATTCGCTGCAGCTGTTGTCGGAGCCCCACCTGTCGTTATACTGGACGAATGCACAGCATACCAAAAGTATTCTGTGACGAGGGCTATGTATTATATATTGTACAATTTAAGAAAACGAGGCCATGCAATTGTTATAAGTTCCAGCAGGTATTCCATGTTTATTATTTTATTTTAAGAGTAATGAATTTCTGTTAGGTACAGCGGGTTTTATTAGTGTTGCGAAAAAAGTTATATAAATAGCTTCGAGCCAAAAGGAAATAATTACCCACCAACAACCACAAGCCAAATAAGCCTACTTTACATATATCTAAGCTTTAAACAAATCCACTAAGCGTTTTTGGCTTCATAGAAGGAACGTTGCTTCAGTGGGAATGACCCGACAGCTAGTGCCGCTGCTGTTGCTAACGGGATCTTGTTGGGAATGGAATACTACATTCCTAGCTCAGATCTCGTCAGTAGGGGTACGCGTAACCGTTGGTTCACTCGTGAATGTGCCGATGCTGTATCTTCTAAGCAGGCGGCATATCGCGAGTGGATCAACGGCTGCATTAGTGGGACATCTAACATTGACTCACTGAAAGCAAACTACAATAAAAATTCCAAGTCCTGTAGGAAAGCATACACGAGAGCGGATGCACAGCGTATTGTACAGATTGGTCATGACCTTGTTTCGCATCCTAGGGGCTCCCGTAGCTTCTGGCGTCTGACCAAGTCTGTGCAAAACAATTTTTGCCAACCTTCGCTGCCACCGCTCAGAAATCCGGACGGATCGCTAGCTCACAGTCCGCAAGAGAAAGCCGATCTCCTGGCTAAACTCTTTGCCGATAACTCCGTCATCGATGATTGTAGTGCGCTGCCACCAACAATACCTTCATGTGGCCATACGATGCCTGACATCAAAATCAGGCAACGTGATGTGCGTGCGGAGCTACAGTCACTTGATGTACGGAAAGCTAGCGATCCCGATGGAATACCAGCCATAGTGCTGAAGAAGTGCGCGGCGGAGCTGTCTCCTGTGTGTTAACACACAACTGTTTCAACTTTCTCTCTCTTCGGGATGTGTGCCGGAAGCTTGGAGAAGAGCTGCACATTAGCTCTTCCTAGCTAGCTAGCGGTTCCCAAAAAAGGGGATCGGTCTGACCCGGCAAATTATCGGCCAATAGCTATCACCTCAGTACTTTGTAAGGTGATGGAACGGATTCTAAACAACCAACTGATCCATTACCTAGAAGATCACTGTCTAATTAATGATCTTCAGTACGGGTTTCGACCAAAACGGTCTACAGGTGATCTTCTAGCGTACGTAACACACCTCCGGGATGAAGCTATCGACAATCATGGGGAATCGTTGGCTGTCAGCCTCGATATCTCCAAGGCTTTCGACAGGGTCTGGCACAGAAGTCTTCTCTCCAAGCTGCCGGCATATGGTCTACCTGCTTAGCTTTGCACCTGGATTGCCAGCTTCCTACACAAGCCTTCGTGTTTTAGTTGATGGCTGCGCTTCATAATTCTATGTAGTGAATGTTGGGGTCACCCAGGGATCTGTGCTATCTCCCACACTCTTTCTTTTGCATATCAATGATATGCTCTCTCTTGGGAACATACATTGCTATGCAGAAGATAGTACAGTGCTTGGTGGATACCACGGACGCGCAGTGGCTGGGCGAGCGGAAATTGAGGAGAGGCGGAAGGATCTTGTCATTGAACTCGATAGGACATTAGAACTCATCGCCAAATGGGGCTCTGATAATCTTGTTGAGTTTAATGCTAAGAAAACACAGGTATGCGCTCTCACAGCGAAAAGTCAACATTTTCCCCTCTTCCCTCCCTCTGTGATACTCCACTGGTGATACAAAGCAAAATCGCCATGCTGGGGATTGACGTTCGCTGCGACCTTAGTCCAAGGGATTACATCGAGGCTGTTATAAAAACAGCTTCACGGGAACTCGGAGTTCTGAACAAGGTGGGGCGTTTTTTCACGCTACAACAACTGTGCCTGTTATACAAAACACAGGTAGGGTCTTGCGTGGAATATTGCTCGCACCTTTGGGATGGCTCCGCTGAGTACCTACTGGAGGTCTTGGATCAGTTGCAGCGACGTGCGGTCCGCATTATTGGCGACGTAAAGGTCACAAACACCCTTGAACCTTTACAATTGCGTCGAGAGATAGCAGCGCTGAGCGCTGTCTATCGACTGTATCACGGCGAGTGCTCTGAGGTGAGTATTCTCTCTAATTCTTGCTTCCCCCTTCCTTCATAAGTCTACGCGAGCTGGCTCTCGATGTCACCGCCTAACTGTGACATCAATTCCATCGCGCACAATGAAATTTGGCAACTCCTTTCTTTGTCGCACTTCCAAAAAATGGAATTCCTTACCAGCTCACGTGTTCCCCTCCTCTTACAACCCGGGTTCCTTCAAACGAGGCGTGAAGAGGCATCTGGCGGGCCGGCAAGGCGAAGGTGGCTAGTGCAGAACACTCTTCCCGACTGTACTGGCCGTCGTCGCGTTTGGACTCTACTACCACTTACCATCAGGTGGAGTAGTCATTTGCCCTCGGGGCGAATATAAAAAAAACAGATTATTTCGTCTATATAGCATAACATTTACAAAACAAAATGTCAATATAGCCGGAAGTATCGACTGTCGTTTCCATTCAATGTCAGTTGTTTATTTGTCTTATGGTATATTGTTTGTTATGGTAGGCAATTTAGATGATAAATGAAACGATGATTTTTTGGTCCTACTTCCTAACAATAAAAGAAGTTCCCAGTGAAGTGTCTTTGATCATGTAATGTTTTTCTTTTCATCAGAGTAGAGAGCCACCTACCAGTTACTAGTCGTCTAGCTATTTTGGTAGATGGTCACATCTACGACATTGACGAAGTCGATATGCTAGTTGAACGGTACAGTGATAAAGGCTTTACGGTGGTACTCCATCTTAAAGATGAAGTAAATGTCAAGATGATATTTTCAAGACATTTCAAGAGTTTTGTCATAAATGACATATCCGAGGTTTGTTATTTGAAAATTTAGTCTATAATAAAAACTTAGTCACTTTTATCGTATCTAAATCATACTTGATATTATATATTACTTATTATATGTTTTTAATTTCCTGATTTTACCAAGATAATATTTGTACAGGTATTAGTGAATGTTCAAGTTTTAGATCCAGATTTAACTTGGGCGAGTATTTTTGAAAAAATGGAAGCACTCAAAGTTGAAAATAGACACGTTTACTCGTACATAGTGTCGGCCATACCCATAGACTATATTTATAATACTATATTAAGTCATAAAACCGGACACAAATATGACGATGCACCAAAAAATCGCTGTTACAAATATCTTTTTCCTTATAAGCCAATGGTTAAACCATCAAATGAAAAACTAGCCCAGCTGATACCCTTTGAAAGGAGATTTAATATTACTAAGTTAAAAGAACTGCCATGGTCAGTGATTTTCAATAGGTAATTTTTTTGTTGCTAATGTAACAGAGGTTAGGCAGAAATTATTTTATTATATAATATAGTCAACTATTATGAGTGCATTAGTGGCAATCTAAATTATTTTTTAATATAAAGCAAGAGTAAATGTTATTTAATTTATTATATGCAAGCAGCAATTTATTATATGCAAGGCATAGTTAGTAAAAAAGAAAAGCATTTTGTTAATAAATAGAATAATGTTTATTTAATATATGCAATTGTTATTTATAAGCAAGATACAGTGATAACTTGCAATATAAGCAATAAATATTGTTTAGCATAAGCTGGTGTTTTCTTAATGACTAGTGAGATTCAAGAATGGAACACTATATAGTGTTATATATTTTATATAGTTCCAGTTGGTAGTGTATGTTTGGTCATATATTCAACAGTGTAGAGCCACCTACCAGTTACGGCTTGTTTAGCCATATAAAACACTACCAACACCAAGACGTATGAAGCTAAAAAATATTTACATAACATATTTTGTAATACTATTAAATTCATGATCAATCATTGACTAATTAGGATTTAAGTAGATTTAGAAATGGATATATATTCACATAACACTTACAATAAAACTAATCTTGTTATCAAACATTTTTCAGTATTCTTTGAAAATCAAGTGTCTCAACAAACCAATTTGTTGACTTTTCTTTCAAATGTTGAAAACATGATAGAAAGAATGAATGAATGTTTTATGTACGTTTTTTTTCATTTTAGTTTATTACTTACTTTACTGGCCATTGGTCTTGACTGACATATGATAGTTATACTAAGTTATTTTTCTGTTTAAATTGTTTCTAAATTGAATATGATTTTAATTGTTTAAAATCATATTAGATAATTATTTTGATTAGTGTAATAGTATGTCTCGAATATTTTTTTTTAACATAACAATTTAAATGTATTTGAAACTAATTCTATTAGAACGTTCCAATTAGTTCAAATACTGTTATGGAACCACTGTTCCATCTCTTAATTGGTACTACAGTAGAACCTCTATGGCTACAATTATCCGAAACATTATTACTGGCTGCCTCTGCCATGAGCAGCAAATTGTTTACGTATGCGGAGGCATTTGCCACTTTTGAGATTGGTCTTGAATGCTTCGAAAGACATGAAGAAGATTGTCCAACACAAGCAACTTCTCCTTCTTAAACCACTGCGAGATGTAGCCACTCAAAAGTGTTACAGCGGTTCATAAAAAAGTTTTATCAAAAATTTCATATTTTATGTATTAATTGGTTCGGATGATCAAGGTTCTACCGTACTAATTATTATTTTGATTATTCTAATGTAATGTAGTATGGGACCTATGTAGTTCATTATTAGAGCCTCTAGCTTGAGTCATGATGTTCTCTAATCTATTTGTTGTTTCACGGATCATAGAGAATTCGGACAGGTCTGGAAGGTCTAACACAATGTGAGCAGAGAGGCGCTTATAAACAGAATTTGTATCTTTTTTATTTCTCCTAGCCTCCTCATATTTTAATTGTTGTTTTAAAAATATAGACTGTTTCAACATCTCCTGAATGTTTTTGAAGCTTGTAGCTGCACCATCCATTGACTTTACGGCACTGTAATTGAAAATCTTTTATTAGATATTTAGATTGTAATGTTATGCATTGTTTTGAAGACGAGATTAAATGTGTTAATTATCCTGTGGAATCATGTTTTGGAGTAAAGAGCACAATATATTAATTTAATGTTTGCTAAAATTCATTGAAATAAATCTGATTTTCTCTTCATTGATGCTAAAACAAAGCCTGAATTGCAACTTCTAATGTAATTATTGTTGTAATTACAATTATTTACAGATGTTCTATTTTGTTTTACTTTTAATTTTCTTAAAAAACAAAAATTAATGAATTTTATAAAAATTATACATCATAAGATCTAGTAGAATTAAAATAAATAAAAAAAATATTTCATACACAATTTATGCAACTTGTTTTCAAGATTTTACTGTAAATATAATTAATAAGTTAACTGACAAATTACGTACAATACAATAATATATTAGTCTCACAATTACTTCAATGTACCTCAAAGCGTACTCAACATCATAGCATCTGCCTTGCAGTTCATGCTGCAATTTCGTGACTTCGACTCTGCGTTCAACCATGGGTGGTAAAGCTTTTCTTACATGTTCCTGCAGTCTGTATAATGCTAGCGAAGGTTCATTTGCTACAATATGCATGTTTTCAGAAATACGCTCAGCCGCTACAGTGACAAAATAGAAATAATTTAGCAATTTTTACCCTGTAAGGTACTTGTTTAGACTTTAGGGTATTTATTTATTTTACTACCTTTTTTAGCTTTTGATTCCAAGTCTGTATCACCTTGATAGACGAATGCCATATCGAATATCGTTAATCAAATGTTTACTTGTCAGAGGTTTAACTAATATTGTGTTTAAGCAAAGCAAGCAAATAAACACCGTTAGTTCAATTTACGTGATATAAACTTCTCGTAATTTATTGTCTCGTATTATTTTATTGTCTCGTAGTATTATTCTCGTAATAAATTTAAAAGTAAAATGACATTTCAATTTTTTGTTCTGCTTGTGACAAGTCAACACTGACATGAGACATTCCTTTTTATAACTGAAAATTAGTGATATTATCCTGTAATTGTTTTAATTAAGAAATTATCCCTGTAAAAATAACCTGTTATAGACATTTTCAAAACTAAAATTAATAATATTTATTATTATAGATTTTATTTACTACTATTTACAAAAATAATTAGTACAACATAAACATAATTTGCACTAGCACAGTAATATAAAAAAAGCATTTTTACAGCAGTAAGTAATTAAATGTAATGATTATTTATTCTTACTGAACAGTGGAATAACATTAGATATCCAACAATTGCTGCAAAATTAATCAAGAAAAAGTTTTTTTTAATGTGACATTACAGATGTACGGAACTTCATAAAATATTACAAAACGTTTTGCAATTAAAATGTAATTTTACTACACATATTCAGTTACAAAATAAATAGGCAATTAACTACATTTAATGGATCAATAAAAAAAGTATTCGCAAGAAGGTGGGTCGTATCTATGACAATTATTGTAAATGCAGTTAGCTGAATGTTATTTTAATAGTAGACCAATTACAATTAGGAATGTTTCACAATCAAACGATAATGCTTAATCAGGACCGAATTGTTTATATGCTTAAGAATTACAATACTTACAAATAATGCTTCTTATATATGTGATTCATGATTTTGTTTCTTCTTCTTAAACATTTTATAAGTTCATCGAATTAAATTAGGTTAAAGTAATATTTTATTGAAAAATTTGAATAATTTTATACTGTTCGTGTTTTTCAACAAAGTTCTTCAAAAATGTAAAGATAAATTCACTCTTTATTTACCTTTTATATTTTGACTTCAGCTTTATAATACGAAACAAGGTTTATTTTTTTTTTCAGATCACAATATTATTTAATTTAATATTCATCGCAGGTAACACTAAACTAAACTCTCCACCTGTCAATTGTCATAATTAAACGTAGACGGCTGTCTACGTATTTAAATAATAACAGTGACAAAATGTACAAATCTGAATAAATATTAACATAGAATAGGTAGTAAAAAATATTATATCGCAACATTTTTATTTTAACAACAGTTAAAAAGTAGACAAAGACTTTGCTTTTGAACAAAAGGTAATAATTAAGTAATTACGAGATACCGGCCTGGGATTATCGTATTCATTATCGTGATTATATTAGATATTGTTATCAGTTTGTTTAATTTAAAATGCACTTGAATTTAAATTTTAGTTCCGTTTGCTTAATATCGATAACATAATTAGTCGGTTGAAAACGTACACACACACTTATAAAATCATATTGCTGTAGGAGATTATAGGTATTATTTATATTTTTGAATTTGTTTGTAACTTAATACATTTTTTTTATTATACATCATAATAATTATTATATATTATATATTATTTAGTATTATTTAGTAAATTATTTTATTTTTAGATCGCTTAACATCTGGCCTTGTCAATTTAATGCTGTTTAAAATGGTAAGTAATGAAATGTATGATTTATCTGCCTGATTTTAGAAAATAAATATTTTTTCGTTTTTTAGAAGACTACAAATAGTAATATTCTTCAAAATGTGTTGAATCCCATGCTTCCCATCAATATGTTACTCAAAGGATATTCTCTCTGTATTTTGGTTGTGGATGTATTGTGGGTAATTGTGAATGCCATATATGCAATTTTACAGACTATTTATGAAGTATTTAAACCTCCTCCTTTGAAATCTGTAGAAGATGAAACAGTAATGGTAAGATATGTAATACAGTAAATGTTTATTTTAGTCTACCATAAATTTGAAATAATATTAATTTTGCATAAGGATAATTATTTAGACAATAATTATATACTTATTTATGATTATTGATGAGCATAATAATTTTCTAATTATTGATTATTAAATAGATTATCATTATTTTTCAGGTAATTGGCTCTGGCAGAGGTGTTGGTAGAGAGTTAGCTATACAGTTAGCTTTCCTCGGTGCCAAAGTGGTTTGTGTAGACTATGATGAGTCTAACAATAGTAAAACAGTAGCATATATTAATCGTAAAGGTGGTGTCGCACTAACCTTCACTAAAGATATAACAAAGAAAGAAAATATAGAATGTTTAGCAGAGGAAATAAGAAGGGATGTTGGTTTCATCAGTATGATGTTCTATTGCTGTGGAATCCCCAGTCCAAGGGCCTTGATGACACAACCACCACAGGACATTCATGACACTCTAGATCTTACTTTAACATCATATTTTTGGGTTGGTACCCAAAAATTTTTCAATAAAAAAACATATAAGAAATAGTATACTACATTAATTTATATTGTTTATTGCCATATTTCATTTTTATTATCTAAAATATATTATGAATACCTCAAAAGTTACAAAATAAGACTTGATTTAATACTTATTTTTGCAGCTCATAGAAAATTTCTTACCTGAAATGAAAGCTAGAAACCATGGCCATATTGTTGCTCTGACTTCTGTGGCTGGTCTCAGTCATATTAAAGATCAGATGCCACTAAGTGTTGCACAGTTTGCAGTGCAGGGGCTTGCAGAATCACTTATGGAGGATCTTAGAATTAATAAGATTAATGAAGTTTATGTCACTCTTATACATATTTATCCATTTATTGTTGAAGACAGTTCAGACTTAAGATTGAAGTAAGTATTGTTATTACATTACTATAAAAATATGTTTTTTCATATGACCAGCCTAATGTATTAATAAGTAGGTAATATTTAAAATAGTAACAGCTTGTGAATGTCCTACTGCTGGGCTAAGGCCTCCTCTCCTTTTTTTGCATACAAGGTTTGAGTTTTTTCCATCACGCTGCTCCAATGTGGGTTTGTGGAATACATATGTGGCAGAATTTCAGTGAAATTTGACACATGCAAGTTTTCTCGATGTTTTCCTTCACCGTCAACCACAAGATGAACACAAATTAAGCACATAAAAATTCTGTTGTGCTTGTCCGGGTTTGAACCCACGATCATTGGTTAAGATTCACGCGTTCTAACCACTTGGTCATCTTGGCTCTCAATATTTAAAAAATAATGTAATTGGAATCAGTTCGTTTTTAATCTTATCTAATGTCAATGTCCACTATAATTATCCTCAATATTTTATAAAGATCAAGTACACACTTAGTGTTACAGTTATTAAAGATAATTTATTTTATATTATTTTAAGAAAAACTTAGATTTAAGGTGAATCTTTTTTATACATATAGTAATTAAAGTATTGTTAATGATGTATCCTAATTGTTATTTTCTAGAATATCCAGTTACTTTGGCACAATAACACCTGCTAGAGCAGCCAACTCAATTTTGGAAAGTGTTCTACGCAATTATCCAGAAGCATCTGTCCCTAAACGTTTACTAGTAATGGGCAATCTGCTTCGAATTTTACCGAGGAAAGCGACAGTGCTTATTAGAGATCTCTTGGACACTGGAGTAGATTTTGCATGATCTGTTTAATATTTACATTAGTCACTCAAACATAATAATTAAAATCTTTGTTAGTATATATCACAATTATATTAATTTAAATGATAAATGATTGTGAGTTAAGAATCAAACTATTCAAAAAGTTATTTAAAAATATTGAAAGATTTCCTATTTTATAATTATATCAAGATATTAATCGCATTTAGTATGTACTTATTTGTATATTATATATTTTAGTTGTGTATACTTTTTATGAAAAATTGTTATTGTTTAAGAAATATGGTATAATTCATGCCATATCTATTATTTTTATAGTAAGTATATAAGAGTGTATTGCGAAATATTTAAAATAAGGCTGAAAAAGATTAATTATTTTAACAATAAAATAAAAACTTAAATTAAGTGATTTATTTAATGGTTGTCTTTTATATTTTTGGTCCTTAAATAAGTATTATGTTAAAATGTTGTTCCAATATCGGTTGGTGAATACTCTTTAGTAGTAAGACGTTTTTCCTAAATTGTAAATTTAAATAGAATACATTAAAACTACGTATAATATGGTGGTTGTCTGTGTTTGAATTGGCAAATTTTAGTAAAGATTCAAGTGTTCTAACAACTGATTCTCTCGGGTTAACATGAATATTTTAAGTTATATATTCTTTTTTATATATTCTTAATTTTGGGTTAAAAATTTCACATTAACATGAAATGCAATGAACCTGCTCTTTAAAAAGAAGTATCAAATAAGCTCACTTTTAAATTACACCTGTTCTTAATTAGAAAAAAAATAAAAGTTTTTATTTATATGTCCTTAAATATTATCGTTATATCGTTTGTACTTAAATCATTTTATGTTTTAGTAAAAACAGAACACGAAAAATTAAAAATCATTTTTTGAATTGGTATCATAGTTTAATCTATGACAACATTTTTACAAATGTCATTATATTTACTTACAATATTTGGTGGCGCTATTGTACTAGTTTTTTATTCTGGACTAAGTCTGTGTTACTTTTGAAGTGAAAAATAACTTTGCAAGAACCAACTTGGTGCTGTGTTATTTTTAAGTAAAAATAATATTTTTTAAAGAAAGTGGGCGAAGCGTTTGTGAAAATACTGTCGCAGACGCTTTCGAAGTAAGTTATAGTTTTTTATCCTAGCGCAGACTGGCACTACGAGGCGATCGATATTACAAAATTACGCTTTTATTGGTTATTTAATTAATTGTTAACTGTAAAAAGAGATAGTTAAATACCTATTCTTGCTTAATAAAGTATAAAATTATTGTACGTAATACAGAACAGTATATAGGTCAATCTTGTTATAATTTATATTAAGTTATTACCAAGCCACAGTTTAAATCTGCATTATTAGAAAAGTTTATGTGTCTTAAATTATTAAAATATTTAACGAAAATAGTATAAAATAAAATTCGAGAGAAAATTCTAAAACCTTTAATAATAACACAAGAATATATAGCAGTCAAACATATATTATAGTGTTAATAATTCAGCATATTAAATATACTACAAAATAGTTTTTTAAGCAAATTGAATTTTCTTTTATATTATACTTATTTGACAAAAGTTTCTGTTTCATTACGAACAGTTTGTCATAAATAAATAGGAAAATGAATAATTGTTTTTCTCAGCTTTATTTAATTTAGAAAGTATTATTTCCATAGTAGAGTTGTTTTTAAATAATGAAAGAAACACAGATTTTATTTCTAAAATAACAACAATTTGAACAGCGATACTCAACCTTTATTTTGCAGGGGCCACAAGCACGTGTTAGTCCTGATGGGCCACAAACAAATTTATTATGTATATTTAAACATTTTTTTTTATAATTTTCTGACGATTCAAACACTTAGCAGTGTCCGTGGTCACAAGCAGTTGGTTAATGCTAATGATTTAGGTGTTAAAAAACCTTTAAAATTTAAAACAGTAGAACATAAACTAACACCAAGTGGGCCAACGTCAAAAGCCCGACGGGTCATAGGTTGAGTACCGCTGATTTAGAAGAATAGAAAGAACTTCCATTATTTTTTTTAAATCCTTATTCTTTAGTGTATAATATAATGTTATATGTCTTCACTGTGCAACTACAGGCACAAGAGACAGAACTTGGTTCATGAGAATGGTGATGCATTATCAATGTTTGAGATAGTTAATATTTTTCACAATGCCTATGTCTAATCTTAGTCATTTGCCTGTTTTAATTGCATACTTCTTAAAATATTAACTCGTTATTATGTTATATTAATATATGATTAGTTTTTTGTATTACCTTGTATATGGTAATGGTAGGGCTTTGTGCAAGCTCGTCTGGGTAGTTACCACCCACTCATCATGTATTCTTTTTTTATAGAATAAGAAGGGAAGAGAAGAGCGTATGGGCCACCTGATGGTAAGTGGTCACCAACGTTCATGGACATTGGCATTGTAAGAAATGTTAACCATCACTTACATCACCAATGCGCCACCAACCTTGGAAACTAAGATGTTATGTCCCTTGTGCCTGTAATTACACTGACTCACTCACCCTTCAAACCGGAACACAACAATACCAAGTACTGCTGTTTTGCGGAAAAAACAGCAGTACTTGATATTTTTAGGGACATAAAATCTTAGTTAGTTCCCAAGGTTGGTGGCACATTGGCTAAGTAAGGTATTGGTGTGTTGGTGACCACTTACCATCTGGTGGCCCATATGCTCGTCCGCTTTCCTATTTTATAAAAAGAAAAAATTAAATTAAATATTTATTTTTACAGTTAGAAAAATTATAAAAATGTAATTTTAATATATTTATATAATTTTTTTTTACAGTAGCAACCTGTGAATGTTCTAATGCTGGGCTAAGGCCTGCTATCCTTTTGTTTTTTTTTTAATATTAATGAGTTCAATATTATGCACATATATTATTTTACGGTTATACAGATTAACTAACTATCCATGCCATGTTTGCTTGATAATATATTAATATAAAAAAAATCTTCCATGCTTTAATAAAGGGGGGAACTCAGTACTAATCGGTATTCCAACTCTTAAATTTTAGTGTCCATTAATATCCGCTAATCTGAAGTCTGCTGTGCTGAGAGATCCATGGCTAGCTATTCGTCACAAGTTGCCAATCCTGGAGTCAGGGCAACCTCCATTAAGTAGGGCTCTATGGAAATTGACAAAATCAAACCCTAACTTTCTGTAGAAACGAAATCTCAAAATCAATACGAATAAATATTATAATTTATGTAAACAACCAGTAAGTGTACCAGACACTCTCCTACTCTTTCACTCTCATAATCCGATTGGACGGCAATCTGACACGACCGGAGGGAGGTCAGGCGCAGGACCAATGACTACGTGCTTCCTCAGGCATGGGCACACTTAAATATTTTATAATTAATAAAATAATAAGTAATAAAAATCGTTTTTTAAACTATTAAAAATTGATCTTATATAGTGCAGCCATAAATAAAAATTCGTTTTAATTTTATCGATCATTTCTAAATTCCTAAAATGTAGTAATAATCAATTATCAAAAAAGAATAATAAGACAAACTGTAGGTTCGCCAGTAGAAAGAAAACAACGAACATTCAACGCCGTCCCACTGAGAACTTTTTTTTGTTCTTCGAAAAACGAAAAAGAAGTCGAACGTTAACCTCGGTTCACATGCAGCTCGTTGGCGCTTCGAATCTCGTGCTAATCACTAGTACCAGCCGCTTCTAAGCTGTTTGGTTTCCAAACAGAATGTAATTCAATCAAAAATGTATCAAGATGAATAAACGTGCAAATCTAAGGGTAATAAAAATATTATCCCCAGGACATAATATCGACAAATAAAATTATAGTTGAATGGGAATGAACGTTTATGAAAAGCTTATTTTTTGAATTTACATTTTTCTTTTGTTGATTAATTACGTCTTAATGACGTAAAGCATTAGGTATCCCTAATTCTTTGTCGAGAATGCTGGCGGTAAGTTGTATTTACGGAGTATAATCATCATTCAATAAGTACTTAAATACTATATTATAATATTTTTTTATACTGTTATAGCATGTAATGAAGTTCGTTCGATTTTTAATATAACAACTTAAAGGACATTAATCAAATGTTCCGCAGGCCTTAATTTCTTTTTATATCTCTTATATTTTGTTTGTAGTGTTTTTATTTAATTTTTGCCTCGTTCATTCATCATTCATTATAATTTCAATATTAAAATTGATTTCAAGATTAAAAATATATGTATAGTATTTTAACGTCGTTTAAAATCTTGGTAATAATTTTGCTTTTGCCGCAGGTGCGCCGTTATCGTTTCCAAAGGTGCGGTATTCCGACGTTAAATTTGAATATGCCATTATTCTGGTTCTCTTCTCATTCCATTTCTTTCACGTTGAATCTACACTTACAACTTTTTTACGAGCCTTTCTTTAATTTAAATTATGTTTTATGTTTATATTATGCGAATAAATATTTGCTTTCTTAATATTTTGCTTGGTTTGATAAACATTTTCTTAATCAAATATATATTTGAAATAATAATCGGGATACCGATATGTGAATTAGTATAAATATGTTAATTCTTAATTTCATTTTTATATTGGTATAGTATATGGTAATACTTTCTTATTTCCATATATATTAAAAATAAAAGGCACACAACGGTTTTTATTGTAGAAATATATTACATTTACTATTGGCAACATATCAGGAACCATCTGATTTCCCTTAAATGTTACACATTTTCAGAAAAGGGGTTTACTTTCACAGTTTGGTCAGCGAAATGTTCGTTTCGCGTATAAAAATAAAGGCAAAAGACCACGGAACTTTCATGCCTCTTATTATAAAATTGACGAGTTTCCTTATAAATTTTTATCCTCGATCTAACATTGGGCATCAAAATACTTACTGTGCAAGCCCGCTTGGATAGGGTACCAGCCACTCATTACATATTTTACAGCCAAATAGCAATTTTGACAGCAATGCTACAATAATGATGGATTCTAGTTTGAAGGATGAGTGAGACAGTGTAACTATAGGCTCTAAGGATATAACATATAAGTTCCCAAGCATGGAACGGTAAATATTTTTACAGTGCCAATGTCTATGGGTGGTGATAACCATTTACCATCTGGTGGCCGATTTTCGTGCCTACTTATTTTATGTATTAAAAATGGGAAATTATTACTTTCTGCTGAAATCAGTCTTTTAAAGAAAGTATTTCTACATGCAATCCATTGATGTAATTACGATTCAGCTAGTAAAACTCACCTGATGCTTTATGCGTTATTGCTGAATCAAATTATGTAAATTACTTTTTATATCTAAATAACGCTAACGTCAAATTTCAGAATCGTCAAAATTTCTGTAATAGTCGTTTTTGAACAACTTATTGTCTGTTTTTCAACAACGGTATTTTTATTTATTTTATTAAAACTTTTTGAGCACCTCAATGTGTAGTTGGAACAACAGGCGGAATTAATGCCTGAAGGCGGTAATTAGTTATCAAAAATATACATACAAATGTAATATCAACAAAATAAATACAAAGCTATAATAAATATATTATAAACTTAAGTAATGGTGTATTATAGATGTCATAAGTTGACCAGAACTAGGAAGTTTCTGACAAAATATGCTCACGGAGACTTGTTTTAAAGTTAAATTTAGAGATAGCTTTCCTAATGTTCAGGTACTTTGTTCCATATTCGGACAGCTTGAACGGAGTAAGAACTAGAAACGAAACCAGAAGTATGAATAGGAACAGAAAGAAGATAAGAATCGTTAGAACGCAGCTGACGATTGTGATAATCACATAAATCTCCCTTTCAAATAATCAGAAAAGAGAGGGTTAAAGAGAATATTCATTTTACAAACTTATTAAATACACTGAAACATTAAAAATCTTAAAAATAAGATAGGCATAAGAAATGACAATTGAAAACTTCTAGAATAATTAAATTATTAACGCTTCTGATTACCTAATAAAATGATCATAAATCATGTGTGTTCATGATAACTTTGACTACTTCATTTAAATAAATTAAATCTTATGTTAAAAAAATAAAAGGTTAGATCATTATCAGTAGAGTACAAGATATATGTTTTATTATGGTAAAGATATATGTTTTATATGCAATAGATGTTAAAAATATATAATGAAAAGAATGTATAAAAATTATTGTATATATACAATATAACCTATATATAGTAATTTAATTAGTAATTCTCGGTAGAACCAGCGGTAGCTTTTTGTTACTGGTGGTAGGGCTTTGTGCAAGCTCGTCTGGGTAGGTACCAGCCACTCATCAGATATTCTACCGCAAAATAACAGTACTTAGTATTGTTGTGTTCCGGTTTGAAGGGTGAGTGAACCAGTGTAATTACAGGCGCATGGGACATAACATCTTAGTTCCCAAGGTAGGTGGCGCATTGGCGATGTAAGGGATAGTTAACATTTCTTACAATGCAAATGTAAGAAATGTTAACTATCCCTTACATCGCCGGGTGTTGGTGACCACTTACCATCAGATGGCCCATATGCTCGTCCGTGTATATGTAATACTATAAAAAAAAACCATTCAATTGTATCCTATAACATGAATGTGATTATAAGAGCCTACTTGAGTAAAGTACTAGTATTTTTTTGAGTGTCGTAGCACCAAACATTTAACTAAGACGGCTTCCCTTCAAAAGCTTTGCTTAATGATGATTACAGAGCAGTGTTTAGTAAGTACTTATATTATTAAGAAATCGACAAAGGTCTAAAGGCGTAGCTTAGTATTCTGCATAATAGGATACAAATTGAAACTAATTCAATGAGCTAGAGTCTGATTCAAATATGAAAGATCAATAAAATGTTGACTCGAACAAAAGTTGATAAATAGGCAAAATTAATTGTGAAATAGAAAAGTTACTTCTAACTTTTATCGTTGATTGGCAACTAAACTAGTATATGTCAGAATGCGTCTGGCAACTTATGACAGTTCAGTTAATTAAAGAGTGCGGTTTCGAAACACTTCAACTTAACTGGAAACTTTTAATTGAACACACATGATTCGCAGAAACATCCCAAGATTACGGTTTAAGAGCCTACACCCTATAACTTTTATGATTTTTGTCAGCTTACATCGTCATTGCTTTGAAATACTTATATTTTTGGCGATAGATTAGAACTAGTAGTAGTACTTACTATAAGTTCTACTCAATCCAGTAGTTATTCTAATGCCAAACATGTATATTTATACAGAATACAAATTGATTGAGCCAGCCTAATTGCATTGCGTTTGTAGTAAGAGAAATGTCTTGTAACTCTAACGATAACAATATAATATGAAAATTATCTCACCACAAAATCTATAAAGAAACAATATTTAGTAATATTTTTAATCAAGTCCATAAGAAGTATCGTAAATTTGTGATTTTTCCAAGCTAGTTAGGATTCCTTTTTTACTTTCAACTTCGTATAAACAAAGGTTTGCCGTTATCATTATGAATTGAGTATGTTTTGTCTGTTGACCCCTTGTTCCATCCAATTCGCTAAGGCTTGTGGTTAACGCTCCTCTTGTCAGTAATAAATTGTTTTGGGAAACATCTGCAAGATTAATAGTGGCTTGACACGTGCTAAGTGAAAACGGCAACACGTCGAATATATTTAGTCGAATTTGAACGGTAATTTCTCGAAGCACCGTCGAATATTTATCGCCCCTTTAAATACTATATTTTATCTCAATAATATTTTTTTAATGGCCCGGTTCTTGAGCGTTGAAATTCAGTTAATAGCATTTGAACTGCGGTATAAAACGCCGCGTGTATCTGCGTCGAGAGAGCACAGGAGCGACGTTAAAAGCTTTTATGTTTTCCGGACAATGGCTCCTAAACGAAACTGTTGGCATAAATTATCAATGTCGCACTCTATACATGAGAGTATGTTTGGTTTATCATTCATATACATTCTTTTAATTAAACCAGCCTTTTTTGGACTACAGATGTAAACTTTTATGAGTTTTAATTTGGCTATATCTATCATTTTGATCGTTTGTTTTTAGCTTCTTTGTTGGTAAAATATTCGTCATAATGTTATAATTAAAAAATGTAATGTTAACAATCTATATGTTTGTCATATTATGACATTGTTATTTCACTGGCTCACTGGCAAATTTTTATTCATAAGTGAATAATATATTACTCCCTTGGAAAAAAATAGAATTATGCTTAATAAAGATACGTACATATATAAGCTCTTTGTTGTCGCGTTTGAATAAGTTGTAACAAATTATTTATATTTAAATTAATTCAATAACCTTTGGCGTAAAACAATCGACGATTCTTACTAAAATCTGATTTGTATTATCTAAGATTTTTTTAATGTATGTCAAAACGATTTAAAAGTAAATCGTACAAATGATTGGCTATAGATTAAAAGTAGTTAAAGAAATAAATATAAGCAGTCAACCTAACTGTAAATATATAGCCGATGAGCGATTTGCAAATATTCTACTTTCTCCGTTTATTTAAATTTGTAATTACAAAAGACCTTAAAGCACATTAAAAGGAACATTATCTAAATTTATTCAAAGATTTTCATTCGTAGCCGTTTTAAATAGGACGACTAAGGTTTAGAATAATTGGTAAGAAATATGGGATACAGGTGGCTGTGGCGAGGTAATAAATAACCGTCTAAATAAAATCGTCGTAAACGTTACACCGAATAATATAATTCAGCCTTAAGGTAGGCTTCGTGTGTCTTTAAAATTCTTAAGGAGTTATCTCGTTAATTCAGACTTTTTTGTATTTTGTTTAAAGATTTAGTGCACTCGCGTTTTCGAAAGAAACATTCAACGCGACGTTAAGAAAACGCGAATTTTTTTAACCGGTTCGAACCGGTGTTGGCAGCTTTCAGTAACGACGCAAGTATGATTTATCGTGGATTACGATGGTGTTGATTACTATTAAGATTCGAAAAGTTTTTCTGAAATGCGTTTAATTGTAGGCGTATTAAAAAGTAACTACACGTATAATGCATGTGTATTATATATAGATCATTTAAGAGAATTCAGAATTAAGGTGGATCGAAGATTAAATTACTTTCTAATAGGTAAAGGTTGTCTTATTGTCGTCTTAATACTAATAAATTAAACATTATTGGTATTTTATGAATTAAACAGTGGAAATTTTTAAACAATATAAAATTTATTACAGATGTTGCATTTGTATTTGTTGTGAATAACCGATGCGATATCATTAAATTGTAACCACGTACGTATTGAAGGACGGGTCTATTATATTCAGCCACAGGAAATAAAACGCCATTAGTATTACGTCAATATTAAAGATTGATATTGAGATAATAATATTTAAATTTTTTGTTATATATTTTAATGCTTTACCATTGATTCACTTATTTAAAACATTTTATTTACCAAGTTATTGCATTTTGCATAAGGTAAAAGTCGTTATTGACTTTAATATCAAAGTATTCTCCAGCAGCAATTTGCTCTACTTATAAACATTGTCCAAACTTTTATACATTGGATAAAATGATGGATGAGGTTGTGAAATATAGGATCTTTCTAGGAAGATCGCCTAAAACGGATTATTTCTGATTTGGGCCATCCCAGTCCATATTAATCATTCTTGTGTGAGTGCGAAGTCTTGTCGCACGCACTTATAGCTTCATCTAGGGCCATATTTGGAAATACAATACTAACGTTATATGCTTTTATGGTGTGCTTTGTAACGTTACAAAATAACTTAAAAGGTATTATGAGTTGATTTTAAGCCATTTAAGCACATTCTTTAAATTCATTACGTTTTTGAAGAATTCGTCTTAAATGGATGAATGCAAATTAACTTTTTAACATTAATTGCAAAGCGTAGTATTTTTTTCAAAGGTTGCTTTTTATATTTAAATATTTGCGAATAATTGATTCGCATGTGTCGAGTACTCGGAGTTCGATATCGGATTCTATTATCACTAAACAAACTATATCTGCCTCGTGCATGAACGCCATTATTGTTTTAGTCAGTTTTTACTGATGTTTGCAGAATACGAATATTTTATATTTGAGTATATCAACTTCAGGCCCTCTAACGAATATGAATTTTTAGCATTGAAACAATTTCTCTTCAAAGTTGGTGTTTTCATCTTGTATCAATGTTTACCTTGTCAGCTAGCTCACTTATAAAATGTAATGCAATAGTACTATTCCATTGAAAAAGTCGTGGCAAAGTTTCTTTGGAATTCTGTTCTTACTCTGGTAAGCATTCAATGGATCCTTAGAATTAAAAAAAAGAACGTTTGTTTTCATGGTCCGTTTAGCTGCCAATACCATACCGATACAATTGTCAATAGCCAGTCGATGTTCATGGCATCGTTTATGTGTTTATCAACTGTGTTAAATAAAGCGTGGAACATATTATTTTGTGTCCATTAATGTGCTCTCTCCGTAGGTAACAATGATTAGAGTGGACAGCTCGATGAATGTGTTAGGTTCGTATAGCTGCAAATGCCGCTGCGATTCAACTGTCACTACAGGAAGTGTATGGTGGCGTTTATTTACCCATTAACTTTTATGTGAAATAACGGGAGAGTATACAGATTTTTGGACGGTTAGAATAAATAGTGATTACGATATTTGTGTTCTAGTTTCTGATTTGTGGATGTGGATTATATATTTGCTCTTAGGTTTTGGTGTTAAAAGCATAGATTTAGTTGAGTAACTTACATTCTAAGCTGATTGGCATCGCGTGAAGTCTAGCTTTGGACTAGGACTGAATCTTGAAAGCCTAACTTGCAGAGTAATTATATTATATAGTTAATCTTTAGTCTGTCTTAGATAAGATGTATTGTTTCAAAGTGAATACGTAGATAATAAACATGAAATCTCATTAAAAGTTTAGTGTTTGACAAATCAGCTTTGCTTGTATCGATACAAAAGGGACTTGATGAAATCTATTTATATCTTCGCGTAGATTTTCTCAATGATTTTCAACTAAAATTCTAAGATACTAATATCCAATAATTAGAATCTAAACTGGTCAAAGTAAAAATAAAATGGATCCATTTCACAAAGGGATATCACTTGATTGTGAAACAAAATTGATCGCAGTGTTTAATCTTTGAGATTATTTTACAAAAGTTTGTTATTTGATGCATGAACAATTGATGCCTGTAATTTTTGCCTTATAAATCAAGAATAAAATAACAAATCAAGTGGTGCCGTGAAATCTCTCAGTACTTTGTTAACCAAGTGCTTTTTTACATGATTTAGCATTGAATATTATATTTAATTATTTTAATTGTTACTTTTCAGATCACAAAAATTTAAATTTTGAAACAAAATTATTATACTTAATGTAAAGCAATAATTTCATGTAATGACTTAAAAGCTGTTTACTTTTATTAGATTGTATTCGTCTGCAAGATTATGACAATCTATTACATTTATTCTGCTTATTTGATGTAACGAAGTAATATAATAAGCACCCACGGCGGCCAATCTGAAGAGAGATTAGCTAACTGCCAACGAAGTAATGTAATTGATATACAGAACTAAGGTTTTTAATGTTTGATTTCGCATGAATTCTGCCGACTAATTTTACTTGCTTTATCATGTCTTCAGGACTTCGACAATGTTCGATTTTCTTGATATTGTTGTATTAATTTATTAATACACATAATGAAGAATATAATGAGGGTAGAACACATTAATTATTTTATAAAATAGAGACCAGAAACAGATGTCTTCACAACGTCCGAGTTTAAAATTTGCACTTGATAAAGATCCCTATATTAACTCAGCGCAAGAGTTTAGGTAAGTGAAATTACAGAGAACATTGTTTGCTGAAACTGTAACGTGGGTCGGCAGTGAAATAAATGAAGTTTTAGCAAGGTACAAAGTTTCTGCATGTCTAGATGTTTTGACTCGAGCTCCGGAGTTAATGTGTAAACTTGTACCGTGAATAATTAAAAACGTACAACTTAATGTAACCAATTTTTTTTATACAAAAACTTTGTTACTTCTCACAAATTTCTTTGCTGTTAAACTGCCAACGCAGTTTTTAAAGTCGTTGAAAAGGTCAGTTTAAAAAATGTTATTTCTTAAGTTTTAGTAATTTGTATTATGCTGTTAATTTTAAAAGTGATGGATTCATTTTCGATTGCCGATTGTTTTGAGATTGCTCTTATATGCCGCTGATAAAATGTAGCTTAAATAAGAATTTCCTTTCTTTCGACATTCTGACAGACGTCAATCTATTTAATGTAAGTATAAATACAATAAAAGTTTTTAAATATTAGATATTATTTACGGAGAAAAGACACGCTACTTATGATGATGTAATCAGAGAGATATTTACTGTTCGTGACAAATATAATCCGATCAGGAGTATCTGTCGCATTGAGATTGAGTTGATTAAACTTGGCTATCTTTCACAGCTCACCGCAGTCGATTGGATCTAGAAGTAACTAAATACCATATTTTCGTTTATATTTTTTTACATATGATTCTTGTTAATTTATTTATTCTTATATTTATTGATTAGTTTATCTATAATTAAATGTATCTAATGAACCTTATATAATTTACTATGATGTTTAGGTTACCTTTTCTAACCGTATTTTTTTAATGTAATAATGTTACATACATCACAGTTAAAAATATATTGAAATAATAAAAATAAGAGTAAGTGTTACCAAAATGAAATCCAGGCCAGTACTATAATGTATTCATGAAATTATGAATCTCAGTCTATCAGCATCATATTACGAATCAACAACCAATCAAACAAATTCCTCCGGGGGGGGGGGCAGGTTAATAAATTTAAAGCTCATATCAAAAACATTGATAAATAAGGCTATTTACTGAACAAAAGTCTAAATAAATAATTAAAAAATCGTGGAGTTAGTAGTCGTTGATTTTCATGCAGAATAGTATAAAAATATTGTATTTAATTAGTTAACATAATGGGTCGCGAAGAGTTACTACTGAGTTTCATGCCGGTTCTTCTTGAAAAACCTGTAACATGTCGAAACCAAAGTGGTTTTTTGAGTGTGAATGTATATTTTGATTTTGAAATAAAAATGTATTTAAGTGTGACAATAATAGTAATGTGCAAACGAAGCCTTCGTTAAATCATATTTTTTTAACCATATATTAATATATCGTATATTTTCACGAACATGCAGTAAGAACATAAAACACTGTTTTTGTGAGACATCTTTGTTTGGTATCAAATTATTTGATACCTACAGTATGAATATTTGAAAGCGCTTAAAAGCTCTAACGTTTAATGGCGGTTAAAAGCTTGCATTCAAGGTTTATCGGTAAGGTTTTCTACATATGGTAAAAGGTTTGTCTAAAAATAGGGCATAATTTATTTGTTGTTGAAAAAGTCAATTTTTACTAAAGCTATGACTTATAAGACGTATTTCTGATAAATAAAAATACTAATGCTTTTTATTAAAATACTTTCCAGCTATAATTTAAACAACTTTTTGTTTTACATTTAATTATAGAATGTGATTTTATAATATGTTTTTTCAATTGTTTCAGAAATTTTGCTTCGGCTGTTTGATGACTACAGTAAATTCATACATTTAATGGAATTGATGTAAGTTTTGATATCTTTTGATATACTGTACATGTTTTTATTAATAAGATTTCGATTAGAAGTTCGACTTATAAACTTTTTTAAGTAGCCAGTTTTATTGCCTTCTCTGTCTATTGAATATAGTTTAGTTTTGTACGTGTATCTATTAGTTTTTTGAAAAAATGTATAGATTATCTTTGATACTATTATTAAATGTTTAGAAAACGCTTATATGGTAGGCGTAACGTAAAACTTTTACAAAGAGTTTCATAACTTTCAGTGCCGAGTAACTCTGGTTGAGTTAGTAGCTATCGTACTCTACTCAATGGCCGGAACGTTATGCCTGACCTGGTGCAGGTCGGGGCGGCGTATTTACTGCCTTTGTCGTTCAAAGTGTTCTTGCTTTGTGACGTCTTATTTAATTTTTCATAATATATTTATTTACCTCGTTTTTAGGATAGTTGAAAGTAAAATACTTTTAACCGGATTTTATGATTTCTCATTTATTCAGCCATCCATTATATAATACATTTTGGGTTGCTTTATTCGAAAAATATATTGAACATATATAATCTGACAAAATATGATTTAGGTTAGATTAAGGAGTTTGTTTTGTGAGTTTGAGTCACTAAAACATTCCAAATTACGATAGTAGCTAATATGATAATATTTTTTTAATTTTGGCAAGTTTTGATATATATAAATTGTAACCTGTTTAAAACTTTGCAAAAAAAGCGAAGAACTCCCAATAACTTTTCCAAGAAAGAAGTAACGACTTTATATATATATATATGTATAAGTACCTTTATGGTTTCATATATTGCCTATAACTCTTTTGTTACACTTAGATAAAATAAAAAAACAAAACATTTAGGCAGTTAAACTTAATTTACTTTTTACAAAAATAATATATCAAAGACTTCAATTCATGCATGATAATTTAAAAATAATTATTGTATAAATGACCATGGAGTAGTTACCAAAATACTAGCAATTCTACGTTAATTAAAAACTTCGTTTCTCGGGGCGAAAAATAAGCCAACCATAATTGTAAAGTGTGAGTAATTATTTTTAGCATTCATTTTTATGCTTAAGTAAATACTTAAGTAAATTGCTTTAAAAGCTAATAAAATCTATCCTAATTGAATGATAATGAATGATGAATATTAACATAATTGGTATTAAATATAAAATTGTATTAATTTATAATTTTCTATTTCGTACTAATATCCTTAAATGAGAAATTGTATTCGAGCGTTTTTAATACTTATTAAATATTAAGCAAAGTTTAATTTAAAAATTGTAACTTATACTCATCATTTTAGGATCAAAACAGTTTGTTATGTTTGTACCGTATTTGATACCGTATTTGATAGCCGAGATGGCCTAGTGGTAAGAACGCGTGAATCTTAACCGATGATCGTGGGTTCAAACCCGGGCAAGCACCACTGAATTTTCATGTGCTTAATTTGTGTTTATAATTCATCTCGTGCTTAACGGTGAAGGAAAACATCGTGAGGAAACCTGCATGTGTCTAATTTCATTGAAATTTTGTCACATGTGTATTCTACCAACCCGCATTGGAGCAGCGTGGTGGAATAAGCTCCAAACCTTCCCCTCAAAAGGGAGAGGAGGCCTTAGCCCAGCAGTGGGACATTAACAGGCTGTTACTGTACCGTATTTACCTGCGTGCAATGCAATAGCTTCGATTGAGATCACCTTCAATGCTGTTACGTCATGCTTGTAATAGCTAAGTTTTCACTCTTATACTGCAATATTAAATACATAAGCCATTATAACATTGGATATAAATTTGTCAATAAAACTCGCTATAGTTGCTAGATTTCATTTTTGTAGTAGTTTTTCATTTTAAATACATATATGTATATGATTTAAACATGATCTTACTTTTAGTCGATCTTCCTTACTTGTATAGATCTTATGCTGATTTGAAATAATAGAAAAACCAAGTGCCTATGTGTACAATGATAGTATAAAGTACTTATATGTACAATGAGAGTAAAATAGTTTTTACTACAAGTTTCACTTGCTCTGGTTTCTACTTCTTATTTGATTTAGATAAAAATCTCTATGATTTAATCTATGTCAGACTACAATATAAAACTCACCAAATATTCCTTTAAAATTTCACCTAGTCCATTATGTTAGCTATCAACCAATTCAAGAACTTTTCTTTAAGCAATGAAAATGCAACAAATAACAAATTAAAAAATTCCACGGTTAATTTATAAAATTAAAATTGACCTGACGGAGTATTTTGACTTTTAAACACAATTAATAGTAATACTCACACACTATAGTATTACATTTAATAGAAATCATAGACTAATCACGTTACCAACACGATATCATCATTAGACCAAAGCTCAGTTATTCAAAGTTTGCAACTCTCCATAAATGCCTTCTATACAAGTCCATTTCCGTTAGTATTGCAAGCCCTTATCATGAAAGTGCACTACGCTTCAAGCCGATTACGTGAACGCGTACTTCCCACGCTGCAACACAATGAACATCAGAACGAAAGCTTTCCGTAAAACAACAATGCTCATTGTTCACTATCTAATGAATTTTGTATGAACAAAACGTTAATGTCAAAAAAGTTTTCAAAAAATTCCGGAAGTCAGGCCATCATTGAGATCGGCGAACGCAATTTCCAGAACCCTCGTCAAATCAAATCGTCCTTTCAGTGCATTTATATTAAAGCATCAGTGAAGCGTGAAAATTATCTTTGGTGGAACAATCATCGATTTGGGGGTCAGGACCGGGTAGCTACATCGCTGCCAATTATACTTTGTGCGTGCCCAAAGTGCTTTATCTAATTCACTGGGCAATGGATTTAAGTGACGGCTGACGATGGGCCTACGTTTCTGGAGAAAATAAAGAATGACGTAATGATTGTTTTTTCTTTTATTTTATAGCGTGAGCAACTATAACACTTTAGCAACTGTATCATTGCATACATGTTTTACTAACAATAGAAAATTCTTATATAAAAACCTATAACTATAGTATTTTTTATAAGAAAATCAATTCAATAAAAATATATTGTTGTTCCCTTTTATTTAGTTACCTTTTTGTTAATGATTAAGCTTGTAGGCATGAACAAAATAAAGTGTATGCCTAATTTGTCAAGCTTTTCTTCCAGTTGCGTTGGGTTAAGATTTACCTATATTATCTTTCCTTTAGTTATTATTAGATTTATACAATCTATATTCTTTCTAACTTTATGTATTATATACATTTACTATGTGCCATCTTAAATAGTCTCAGCTATCGTCAAGATAAACAAATTATTTATTTATACGATTAGCTACATACGATGTCTCGTTCAGTTATTTTTTACTGCTGCGACCTGCCGAGTCCAAAAAAACGTAATATGTGGCTGTTAACATTTTTATTGTTTCTTCAAAACAATAATATGTAACTTATACGTGTATTATGTTATTTGCTATTTTTTATGGAAAACAATGAACTGTGCAATAGTTCCGCAAACGTAAAATTGGCTACGATTAGAGTAGTTGTCTTGGTATTTCCTATACATAATATATCATCAAGATATATAACTGATTTATAGCCCTCCTTACGTAAATAGTTTATGATTTTTTAATTAATTTCGTATAAATCAATACGCCATCGTATTGCGTGGGCGTGGTTTGCGCCGAATTTATATCGTCTTTTTCCTTTTAGGCATAATAAAAACAATAATTTTTCACTAAAATTGCTAGGAACGTGCGAACGTTGCCTCGCTCGGAAAAAAATATGAAGTGACAAGTTCAATAGAATAAGTATAATATATATACGTATATAAACGAGCCTTTAGGAATAAAACTGCCTTTAGGATAAAAGGACTACCAGGTTAATTTTATCTTCGAATGAAGTGACGAAAATATATGTTTTTTTTTGTTTGAAAATCATAAAGAAAAGTTTACTGTATATGTTTGTATTCTTTCATGTTAGTCTGTTGTGACCAATAAATTATAAAATAAAAGTGTGATGTGAATATATTGATATCGGTTTTTTGTAGTAAAATAGAATATTTCAAAACGTTATAATTTGTAGAGGTAGACATTTTATTTTACCTTTGATGCTATGAGTGCTAAGTCAGTGTAATTGTTTCATTCGTTCCAATTTGTACGACAGAAATTTTATTCATAGCTCAGGAGTGCACCTACAGGAAATATTGTAAGCGAAAGGGAAGAATTTCATTTATCAAAGATTTTTATTCGTGAAAGACTTGAAAGAATCAGTAATTTTATATTTACTAATGCTTTCAACAGTTCCTACAGTGAAATATTGAGAATATTTTTTCTAGTGATTCTAGAATCTGCTGTGAAGCTACAATAGTATAACCAACAATTAAAGCAAGAAACATACGCTTAATATATAAATAAGTAGTTTTTTATGTATGTATATTGCTCAATTCTTATTGATTTATGAACTTTAGTTGAATGTACCAAATATTGTAATTATTTTGATTACACAGTTATCCATATTGTCATGAATGATTAAATGAAATAAACAACAATAACAATAATAGCTTAAATTAAATTTTTAGACTTCTATTTGCGTGTGTTCTAATATTCATATTTTTGTACCAGACAGATGTTAAATATCTAGATTTTTCGTCGGACTTTTGCCTAATAAAGGTGAGGGCGAATTTAATTTCGTGAAAGCGGCGACGAGAGACGTTTGTATCGCTAAGGTGCCTAATTCTTACCTACATTTCTTCCCTTTTCCGTTCTGTTTATTTAATACTGAGTTTCCTTTTGTTGCCGGATTATCATTAATTATGATTGCTTAAGTCCTTCTTTCATGGGCTTTTATAAGATAATTGATACAAACTTTTGTTAGTTTTGGGGTTTCTGATTTATGGTGTTTTGTTTTTATTATCTTTAAATATTTGTAAATGTCTATATTATGTAAGCTCCAGCGGATGATAAATAGCCTAAGCATATTATCAAACAATATTTTACTAAAATTTTATTTTAAGAGGTCTTATTTAAAAAAAATGTCGTGGTGTTAGAAAACTTATTTTTCTGTAAATTTCGCTTACGGACTACGGATAACGTAATTTATATATTACCAGTTCTTTTTTAAACTTGCTCACGTAAAATCAAAATAATTAATATATATACATAAATAAGAATATATTTATAAAAAAAAAATACTTTACACCATCACTGCACAAAAAATAGCGTGCGGTAATATACGATAGACTTGTGTGGTTCGAACTAGATAATAAGTGAAGTAGAACGATGTAACCCACGGACAGATAAATCTTGCGTTTGAGTTGAGGGCATGAATTGTTTTATTTTTGCTTAATGGTTTATATCAATCAATAAAAATGTAACCACGTAATACATGTATATAATCCAATTAAAAAATACCTATCTTTGATAACGAAAACACTAAACTTAAATAATAATAGGTTGTATATAAAATACATTTTGTATAAATTTTATGTTCGTCTATTCCATCTATTAAAAAATTTAACTTTATGCAGATGAGTGAAATATATAAGACGTCAGATGCCTGAAATATACAGATGTATAAGAAAATCAAGCTAATTTTACTTTGAACTATGTATGAGCTTTACCACGTTCATGTTCAGCTAAATAAATATGTTCATACAGTGTACAGTTTTGAATGGTAAACTCTAAACATTTATCATTTTCCTTCCGCTGCATTGAAATTTGTTACTTAAAAAATACTGTAGGTATTTAGTATTAGGTAATACATATTACATTGAACGAAAGTTAATTGAAGGGTCTTGGACGGTTTATTTAAAGCACTCGGATATCTATTTGTCTGTAGCCTGTAAATTTCCCAATGCTGGGCGAAGACCTCCCTTCCTCACGCTGTTCCAATGCGAGTTATTAGATACGCACGTGATAGA
Source organism: Nymphalis io (assembly GCF_905147045.1). Taxonomy (NCBI): domain Eukaryota; kingdom Metazoa; phylum Arthropoda; class Insecta; order Lepidoptera; family Nymphalidae; genus Nymphalis; species Nymphalis io. The sequence continues at coordinate 7,455,873 of NC_065888.1, forward strand.
TTTTATTGTTTCAGTATCACAGGTTTCTTAACACTAAATAATTTATATTTCTATAATAGTCTACTAATATTTAATACTGAAAATAATATAATAGAATGTTGATTTTTCTGTACAGTAGCAGTTTAAAATCAAAGTCGACTTGAAGCAAATCAATAAAGTCTGATTTATAACTTAGTTATCTACAATATCCCAATGAATTTACCGTTAACACCGATCTAAATTTCATTTGATTTAGAGTTCAAAGTTCCACCATTTTTAATAGATTAACAAAGAGTTTCAGTTGACTGGATAATTCACTAACTTCAACTGAATTTTAAGTCATAGTTAGTAATTTCTTGGAAAAATATTGTCAGTGCTAATCCTACCAAGTAATCGAATTAGATACGACCATTGTCCTGACAACTCTCCTCGTTTGTTTCTAGAGCCCTCCGATTTTCTTCTTCCAAGGAGTTACTGCTCATTTTAATTGGAATTAGAGCATCGCCCCTTGCTTCACGGTTCACTTCGCATTGTTCGCTAGAAACATGCTTCGGAATAAACAAATCAAATAATAAATATTGTTTTTTATATTTTAGCGTGCTTTCATTAAGTGTTTTTTTTAATAGCTGTTCTTTTAATTCTACTGAATATTTTTCCGAGGAAAATATAATAATCTTGAACGTTTTAAGTTTAAGTAATACAATTAAATTCGTAAATTAGGACAATGTTTTTATTACTAAGTACAGTAAAAATATATTTTTTACGTTATATTGAGTAACCAGTGTTGATTTGTTTTTCATGTTTTCGTCTTTGGCTATACTCTTCATAGTATACGAACTTATTTTTTATGCTGTGATATTCTGCCTTGTTCTAGGGCTATATGTTAGTTCTTTTCTATTTTTATCTTGTGTATTCTTATGTATAATATTAATAAAAATCTGCATTGTGATATTTGACTACTTTGTTTTAAGCATCTGTACATAATTAATAATACATCGTGTTTTATGATGAATATAGTATAAAATTGATATAAAAACGAAAAAAACCGTTTAATAGAAAATGACAAATATTGTTGGATGTAAATGTCGTAAGTGAAGGCAGGATTTGAAGATGGGTTTGCTAAGCGAGGCCGTATCCGGATAACGGCGGACGGATGTCGACCCTAGTTACATGTGAATTGTCTTACTAATGAAATAAAGATTGAGTTAACATTACAACTACTGTTAGTGATCACAGCTTCAAACTGTATAATAAGCGTCGTGCAGGAGATATAGTGCACTCAGCTAGACACGTCAAAAATAGCGAACAAATTAAATAACTATTTAATTTTATTGATCAGTACAATGGAATTCCATTAACAATTTATCTCTTTTTTCTCCCAAATTGTCCATTTATATGTCATTTTAATGTTTTCGTAGGTACAAACTACTGCTATGTGCTTTTTATAGGTAGAGTGCAGTAGACAGATAATAATCATTTGAAAGTATAAAACTATTTCATTGCTCGAGTTTGTTCACTTATTTATTTGAAACCACACGATATGATGCAGGTTTCACCACTATTGTGATAATTTGTCTGGAAAGGTATACAGTAAATTCATATTTAAATTGGAAGCAGTGAAGATATTTGATGTTTTGTAATCAAGTTGTTAAAAGATGTTTTTTGAAGGCTAACTTGGTTTACGCTGAATAAAATATAAAGGGTACATCAAATGAATATCTTATGGAATCATGTCTTAAATGTCAGATATAAATAATGCCGCTTGCTTAAATCCCATTATTTAATAGAATGTCACGGGAAGAATCCGTATTTTTTTCCATGCACAGTCGGGCTGGATAGCTAGTAATAGAGAGCAACGTGGATATATTATGTATAGATATAGATATATAGCCAATATTTAAATATGAAGTATGTTTTACGTAAAAAAGCCGAGATGGCCCTGTGGTAAGAACGCGTGAATCTTAACCGATGATCGTGGGTTCAAACTCGGGCAAGCACCACTGAATTTTCATGTGCTTAATTTGTGATTATAATTCATCTCGTGCTTTACGGTGAAAGAAAACATCGCGAGGAAACCTACATGTGTTTAATTTCACTGAAATTCTGCCACATGTGAATTCTACCAACCAGCATTGGAGCAGTGTGGTGGAATAAGCTCCAAACCTTCTCCTCAAAAAGAGGAGAGGAGGCCTTTAGCCCAGCAGTGGGACATTCACAGGCTTTTACGGTACGGTATACGTAAGTTTTGTTCCGCACATCGAGAACGTGTTCAAGGAGTGTCTAGCTCCTCCTAGTTATTTGAAAATCGCCTCTATGATTTAATCTTTTATTAAGCTTATAGTTTAGAGTTTAAACTGTACCTACAATAAATTATAATCCAAGTTACCGTTATTGACATGAATTTTACAAAATACGATTATGTAAATTACGAGTATATGTCGAATAAGTATCTCTTGATAAAGTAAAGAAAAACTTTTTGTCTGCTGCAACAAGTTTTGAGTTGAAAGAATTCCTTAGTTCTTTAATATCAAAGTGGATTAACGTGATGAATATGCTGCTGCTGCTCCATATCGATTGGGGATATCTGTTACTATTAGTAATGAAACGTAATGAAGCCGCATATGTATCAACCCCCATTGAGCGGTATAGTGGAACTTCTAATTTTATACCTACTCAAGAGGAGAGTACACATTTGCCCAGCATTGGGATGATTTATTGGCTGTTACTTCACTTTTATTCAAATATAAAATGAGGTCAACTGTATTTAAATAAAAAAGTATAATTATAATATTTTTCATAATTTAATTGGCTTCGCATGTTTAATTAAAAAATACCAAATTCATTATTCGGTGCAATGACCGATTGATGTTTTCGACAAACCTTTAAAACAACTAAATATTTTAAAACTGATTCAACTATATAGTATCGATGACCTTTAAGAGTAGAAACATAGAATTACGATTTGTAAAATAATATTGAGTTATAAATACTAACGTACGATTTTGTTTCTCCACGTTTTTAATCAACTGGACGACAAAATATAACAGGAGGTATTTTTAAAATAAAACAAAACTCGACCCTTTATTAGACCATGTATACATTGGAAGAATATTCGCATTTATATAGTTTTTTTTTAATTTTATTTTTTTTAGAAAATATTTAACATTCTCAGTGCAGTATTAATTGTGAGACTTAATTTAAGTGGCACATCAAAGTATTTTTCATACATGGGCACGTTCGTGTTACCGACTTATATAGTTTTATCCTCCAATATACATATTTCAACTTATATATAAAGTAGTAAGTAGTAGCAGTAGTAGAACTACATATATTGTATACTTATATACTCGCACGAGTTAATTATTTTCAATTCACTAGAGCGAATGTTTTTGACAGCTGCCACAACGGTTATATTCTTTTAGAGCTAATATATTATTATTATATTATCCTACAATTTGTAAAAATACCGCTTGTTTTATTTTAATTTAAATTATAATCGGACACTAAATCCTACTGCTAACTACTGAATAATGTTACTATATTATTGCATTCACTATACAATAAGGTTCGTTATAATCTGCGAGGTAAAATTTAAAACTTGAGGACATTAAGTCTTACTTATATAACTTTGTTCTTTATAAAGTATAATGATCTAAGTTTTTCCAATAAAACACCTTCCCGTTAAGTGATGTTAAATGAAAATTGTATCGAGTTTTTTTTATTGCATATTTTAAAAGAATAATTTAATAATTATAGTAAATTTGTATTAATTTTGAAACTTTATATCGTAAATGTGTAGAATGTTATTCAGAAATGTTGAAGGTACTGCAATTGCATTTAAACTTTGTTTTATTATAAATTTTGCAAATTGTATATATGTACATTTAAAAAAATAGTAGCTGTTGTCGCATCTCAATGTATATTATATTTAACATAAGTTAAAGATACATTCATGTCATTTTTCCTTCAGACTACGTATTTTTTTATATAAAATTTTATTCTTTAAATGTGATATGATCCATATTCAACTTGAATATGATATTCTACTTTACTATAAATTATAAAACGATTAATATGTTCGTTTAAAGTGCATGATATTTTATTAAAATATATCTTCATTAGGACTACACCTTTACACAATATATCGAACCGGTTGTAATTGTTATCTGTAATATTATACTGTTGTATCGAAACTGTTAGCTGACCGACGACCGCAACGCAGCCGGCTTTCACATTCTGCTTGAGTGGAGTTTGGCCAAATTGTCTCATTTATTCCTTCATTTACTTTTGTAGTACTTAAAAGATTTTTTTACTCTAAAATGAATATTATTATATATATTATATTAGATAGGAGCTGCCCGTCACTATTTCGTACGAGTAAAATAAAGATTTTTATCCTGAGACATTTGTAACTTTGAGATTAAGTCATAAATAAAAAAATATTAATAAAGGTTGTGCGTTGAAAATTAGTAATTTTATGTGCTTTATGTAACAAATAAACAATAAAAAAACGTTTAGAAAAAATAATATACTTATTTAAACAATAATGTTATTATATGTCGGCAACAGCGACACCTAGGTATCCATAAGTACAAAAAACACATTTTATCAAAATCGATCAAACCTTTGAGGAAGAAAAGGAATACAAACACGCCCATAGGAATGTTATATAAGCCGAAGATTAAAATTGATGAATAATATATAAATACGCTTTAAAAGTTAATTGTATACACACTGGTACTTATTTGAATGGTTCTTAAGTGAAGTGGTATTCGTTCGTTACGGAACATTTAAAAATAATCGGGACTGATTTCAAAAAGAAAAATTGCTTTTCTTTAAAAGGTTTAGTGTCAATAAAATAATAATGTTACATACATTATTACAAACTTGAGAATTAAAACCAATTTAGACAAGTATTTGATACCAAAGCATAGAAACCTATTTATTTCTGTGTAAGGAGTAAAAAAAGATAGTGATTCAAATATGACTCTTTATACATACATAATATTTTGATATTGTTTTGATGATTTTTATACATATGTGTTCGGTTAAGTTAATTATGCTATTTGTCGGTAGATGGCGTTAACCAAAAGAGTCTCAATTCTGAATCGCGCTGGCCAGAACCCAAGATAAAACCATAAAGTGTTTAAAAATGTTATATTTTTTTGTCTTTCAATACAGTTATATATTTCAAGGTGTGTTTTAATTTATCAAATATAAAATAACAAATATAAAATAATTAAATATAATATAATATAACAAATGTTTGCTCGACAAAGTTGCGAAATAGTAACCGATCGTTTTGATGATATCATATGCAATTCCGTTATTTAATCGCCCCTTTGTTGCTTATAATTCGAAATTTACAATTTATCAGTTAATGCATCTACCAATAAATATTTATTATAACATTATTGTTACAAAATTACGTATTAGGGGCTTAATTTGTACATGTTAACTTTAGTTATGTTTTATTATATTGGTAGAGTTAATAAAAAGTATATAATTATTGAAATAGTATTAAAATTTACCCCGAATTATATTTTTTATAAAAATGATTGTAGCTATCAACAATCTTCTGATGTGCATAAACTTTAATCAAAACAAGAAAAAAGCATGAGATTTCTTTTTTTTGTCATCATAAGTTTCAAAATAAAAAACATTATTAACAACAAAATTTTTTTGTATAGTAGGGAACACTCGAAAAAAGGAACGGCAAAACGGTAAACCCATTTGCTGTTCAGTTTGTTTTGTCCCACCCAAAAGCGAGTTTCCCAGATATTCTACCACACAACAGAAGTACTTGGTATTTTTGTGTTCCTGTTTGAAGGGTCACGACGTTTTGTACATTTGGATTTTACTGGTACGATTTTAGCTTCAAGTTGTATTAGTAAATGAATCACCTAAATAAACAACAATAACATCCTAATAGTATTATATATATATATATATATAGGGCTTTTATGGATATATATATATATATATATATATATATATATATATATATATATATATATCCATAAAAGCCCTATTTTGTTTATTTACGTTAGATTATCACGTTATATAAATATTTGATTAGGCTACGGCTAGGCTTACGCTTCTGTGATCCTGACGACACTATATCAGCTGAAACTTTTATAGTAAAGGAATAAGAAAGGTTTAGTGTCGTAATATGTTACGTATGACATGTAACATTCTCAAGTAAGGCAGACTGACATATAATATCTGTAAATGATTACCACTAATATTAATACATAAATGGTGGGAAGAGTGGTTTGCCACCTGACATATTAGGTCAATGACCGATATTTGATAAAAAAATAATATAAAAACAATATTAAAGTTATAACATATTGTTAAATGAATAAAACCAATATAATGTTGCATAACTCCTTCTTTATGTTAAATCAGATTCAGCTGCTTTTTTATTATGAGAATGAAAACGTTTATATTTTTTACGAGAGCGAAAAATGTTTTTTTTAGGACAACGTTTTACATTATTATAAACAAATAGGAATGAAGCGTAACATGACGAATTTATTTAAAAACGTGTCTAACATTTTTGCCTCCAAGGAGTGTTTAGTAGTTGTCTCCCTTATATTTGTTGTTGCCTAGTGGATGTAATACGAAATCTTAATGAGAGATACAAACTACATCTGTTTAAGTAAGTACCTTTATGTCTAGAGTGCTCTATTTGAGTTTTCAATTTGTCTCGTTCGACTGAACACCGTTTAATGTGTTTTCACTGCGTTAAAGGAAAACGTTGTTAGTACCTTAAAAAAAAAACTATCATGAAACAATGTGAAAAATAAATTTTGGATTTTTTTTATATAACTAAAATGAGAGATGAGTATGAAAATTTTATTGACTAGATATCACTATTAAGCCTTATTAAGTTTTAGTATAATTACCAAAGATTCACAGCCTTAAGATTCTCATCACAGCCTAGTTAAATTTGTAGGTCGATAACACTAACGCATTTTTATTCAAGAGTTTAGCTCTTTAAAATTCCAAGATTCTAATAAAAAAAAATTATCACTCCCTCAGCATTTTTCCGCGGCTCAAGTGCCTGTTTCAAATCGAGAGACTAAAGCCGGGTTTAATTTGGACCTGTAACGGAATTTCATCTTCGTTCAAATAAATTTTGGGGCGACGTAGCTTCTAACTAAATTTCTATTATTCTAGATTAATAAGTTTCATTATGATATATAGAATCAAGGTAAATTTTCGAATATATGAAATTACAATTGTATTTTTAACTACTGCATTTATGGACATGATTTCGTTTGTATGGTATTTGTATTTTGTTTGGTATATGCGTTTGTATGGTAAAGTGTATAATCGCTGCATCAAAATACATCCAACTATTTATATCTACCTTAATTAAGATACATTTCCAACTTCTTCATTGATAATGAAGTTGGAGATAAAGGGTTCCCTAGACATGAGATATTAAAAAGTTTTATGTTTTAACTAATTCCAGCATGTTACTGTCACAACACTTAATTACTCTAAAATTCGGATGTGAACGATATAATTAGTTCTCATCTTAAACTTCTCTTTGTCACAGACGTGTCTCTCAGTCTTATAAGGCGTATAATAAATCAGGCTGAGTGTGACACAGACTGCGTCTCTAACTTTTAGACGCTCATGTTAATTCATTGTTTGGTATGTCTTTATAACTAAAATCAACGTGATGTTAATTTTAATTGCGTTAATGGCTTTACAGTCACGACTTTTGAACTGGCTTGCTTACTTTTAAGTAGATATAAAATTAAGGCGAAATTGGTTTATTTGTTTGTTTTGCAATATTATCAATTCTTGCGATAAGAAACCAATTTGATCTGTAGAGCACTGTGGTTGTTTCATATTCTTGTGCCTGTTTTCATAGAAATAAATTATAAATTCATTACTAACAATTATATCTCATCGAATCCAAACATTAAATGACTAATGAAGATAGCGCTTTATAAGTATACGACTTGAGATCGTTCAGCGTCATTGAAAAGACATACATTACATAGTTGACCCAATCAAAGGTCGCTCGGCGATAGACATTCACCACAATTTGTTTGAGTTGAGCGAATATTGATGTAGTAATTAACAAATTGAAAGTATAGATTGGAAGGGACGTCGAACAAAATGAATTAAAATCCTTAATTATAGTTATTCAAAGGTTAACTTTAAACATTCATTTAATAAAATACTCTTTTATTACGTAATGATTTATTTAAACAATAACATTATCTATACTAATATTATAAAGGTTTTAGACTTGAAAACGTCACACTACATCCTATGGGGGAAAAGCACCGACTACTACTAACTATAAAACTTAAACCCTTCTTCGTATTAAAACTATTAAGTTCGTTTGATTCTTAATTTCAACGAGACAATGGTCACGTTTGGTAATTGAATGATACTTAGATTATACTTTGGTCCCATCGAACAATTAAAATGAATCCAAATAAATAAATGATGCCAATAAGCTTAGTTAGATAAGCCCTTTACAGAAAGGCCTAATCTAATCTTATTGTAACCTAGATCGACCTATCTTGATTGCCCATTGTGTAAATACTGGAGTGGCTCTTACCATGGTCTTGAATAATGAGCAATAGCCATTATATCGGTTTTTGATGTGCAACAATATTGATGACAATAATAGTGAAAGCAACTAGGTGTCATTCTTATGTATATATCGTAGAGTGACAGCGCAGTTATATTATTTTTAATTATGCCAAGCATGTTTAAGTAAAAGATAATACCATAGCAAAACTAAAATACAATATTATATATAATTTGCAACTTGCTAGACAAACAGATTTATTTGCATATATACATAATTGAACTAATTACCAAACCAATAAACTAGAAACAAATGAAATAGCAGAATAAGTCTATAAATATGGACCTATTGAAAATTACGCACTACATTAAATAAAACGATCACAAACACGATTTTATAATGAGATGACACACCTTATTCATATATATACAAAATATTAGAATTTGTTTTTTATTTTATAAAATTCTTACATTTTACATAATATAATGTTAGAAAAGCTATGATATAAACATTCTATGCTCTTGAGTGAAACTCGGATAAAAATACGAAATGTAATCCGTTTTACCGGTTGCCAACTGACGCTGTCGGCGACGACTCGCATGATATTTCGATCAAATAACCGCTCTCGTGAAGTGCTCGCGATCTACACGTGAATTTTCTAGAGTTCTAGACTAATTCACTCATATAAATATATTTTATACTCATACTAAAACTAAACTGCCATTTACATCGTAGACTCTTCTGTAAATTCTTGCTACTCTCTCTACGAAATATATAATGTGTATTAATAGCTTTGTAGCATGTAAGTCACTATCTGACATTTTATAGCTAAAATATGTGTACTAGAATTTATTAAGTACCTACTACTTATTTTCATTTCCAACGCTTAGGGTTGGATTTTGAAAGGAGGATAAATAAACCCTTTTGGAATCACTCGACAGGCTTACTTAAAAGCGTCGTATGTTCGAATCCTTAAATCCGGCAAAAAATACGTACATTAAAACGACTTGCCTATATGTAACGATGGCAGTATTTATTCGGTTCGATTTTTAAAACAAATTCGATAAGTGCACACATTGACTGGTTCCCGTTCTATTTTCTGAGGGCGTAACCTTGTTCGTGACAAATATTCTTATGTTACATTTGTCAATGTCGGAATGATTATTGTAAAGATTAATAGTGATATTATTAAAAATTCTAAAAATTACAGGCTTACGTTACATTATATGTATATACTAATTTTAACCTGTTAACTAAATAATTAAAATAAATAATAAATGTCTATGAATGAAGATCTCAAAGTACCATTGTCATTGTCTGTAAATGTTCCACTGTTCGGCAATTCCTCCGCTCATTTTAAAAACAGTTATGTATAACATTAGGTCCTTACATATGAAATTGGCGTTTTGTACGGGAGGAATATAAAGTAATTTTTTTTTTGTAAAATATATTTAATAAATCAAAGTATACACCGTTGTTATCTATGCACTTTTGCCATCTCATAAGTAGTTCATTGATCCCTTTACTACAAAAACCATGGGGCGAGAATCATTAAAGATGAAGATGAACTCTTTGAAGATGGTTTGGACTGCCGCATCGGAGTTGAATTTTTTTCCTTGTAAGAAGTTATCCAAATTCCGGAAAAAATGGTAATCTATTGGAGCAAGGGCCGGAGAGTACGGTGGATGTCGCAGACATTCCAATTGTAGCTCATCTGACTTAGTGGTTGTTTGTTGTGCAGTGTGTGGTCTTGCGTTGTCGTGAAGCAGCAGTGGCCTAGAGCGATTGACCAATCTCGGTTGTTTAGCAGCGAGTTCTTCCTTCATGGTTTGCAGTTGCTGACAATAGATATCTGCCGTAATTGTTTGGACAGATTTTAGAACGCTGTAGTGAACGACACCGGCGCTAGTCCACCAAACACTCACAAGTAATTTTTTCTGAATTTAGATTTCATTTCGTTTATTGCAGGATTCGGCTGGGTCTCCAGCTCTCCACGAGCGCTTCCGATTATTGTACAGTATCCACGTTTCATCACAAGTAATGATTCGATTTAAAATCCCTTCATTATTGTGTCGGTTGAGCAAAGTAACACAGTCGACGCGTGTTTGCAAGTTCGATTCACTCAATTCATGAGGTACCCATCGTTCAAGTTTTTTTACTTTCCCGATTTGCTTCAAGTGGATTAATACATTTTTATCACTTACCCCGAAGCCTTCAGCTATTTCTGAAGTGCTTTGTGATATCCATTACAATTCCACTTCCACTTTGGCTTTTCCACTTTGGTCTCCGGCCGTCCACGGGGTTGGTTCTGAAGGTCGCCGCCTTTCTTTTGCGACACCAGCGCCGTACACATAATTAATCCTTCGAGCTGTTTCTGCAGCACTGGTGCCACGGTAGAACTCGTACTCGTAAATATACCGATATTTCATGTTTTCCATTATGCGGTAATAAGCGACGCCAAAGAAAAAAACAATGAGGAAAAAACGAATAAATGACTGTTTTCAAAACTCAAAGGTACCAGCTAAATGATTTTATAAATTTGAATTTGGAATTCTTAACCAAGGAGGAGATATTTCAGATCAAAGTGGTCAGTACGACAAAACGCTAATTTCATTTGTAAGGACCTAATAATAGTTATGCGGTTGGTTGATACATATTTGGCGGAATTTCATTCATTACATGCACCCTGCATGCCAATTCTACAAATTTATAACGGTTACGATACGTTTCCGATTCTATTCCGATCCAACTTCGATCGAACAGCAACTGGATCGTTGTGTTAGAAGAATAGGATAACGGTTAAACGGAAACGATTACGTTTCGATTCGATTGCGATAATGAAATTTACTTTACCGCCAAACATGATTTGTGTTATAAAAACGAATTCCCTTGTGACTACTACAATGTTTAATACATTAGATCTAATCCTTTTTTTTTCGCTGGAAGAACGCATTTACGCGTTTTTCCTCATATGAGGTGGGGGATATGTGGAAATAGCCGGCACTGAAGGCGCCCGAATAGCCACTAAAAAACTAGTGGTACCCACTCCGTCTCTTCGGGAGACGTTACGGCATCGCTTGCGTATACTACCGCTAATCTAATGCTACGCCAACGTCAGTGAAATAGCAAGAAATATATATTTATGTAATAAATAAATTCGTTGCACTGTGATATTGCTATAATTTTTTTTTCTTTGATGGTGTTACCAGTAACACGTCCTTAATAAAGACATATGCAACCTCAATACACAATCTTTACGATTCTGTGGACATGGTTTATGTTGCCAATATATTTTATCCTCTCTCGGAAGGTTCAGGAACCCTACAAGACGAATTGAGTTTTCAAGATTTATTTGTTTTAGCTGAAAACGTTTGTTTCGACAGTAATTTAAAGTCATTTTACGGATAATAATGTTTTACTTTATGTTGAGTTAATTTGTTATCGAAAGGCCAACATTGTTTTAGTTAAAATATGAGGAAGAGAAAGTTTGTTGCATGTATTCGACAGTTAATAAATAAATTACATTTTCGTTGACTAGTTTATTATCATTCACTTATTTTTAAAATGTTGTTGATTTATTAATGATGAACGTTATTGAGGTTATAATGACGTCATACTTTAGAATTCGTCCTACATACTCGTAATTCTATAATTATAACTAGTCACACATAATGTTTACCAAAATTAAATTTTAATTTTAATTACATACTATAAAATAAAAAAATATCTAAGGAATAAATATAAAACTTCAGATTTTACAGACTGGCAGTTAAGGCGTAGATATAAAATAATAATTTGAATGTAAATAATTTCTTTTAACATTTTAAACAAGTTCGAATTGAAAAGTTTTCTTCTCTCTAGGAACTTGAACAATCGCTGAAACCATTGAATCGTTAAACTTTTCATATAAAATCGTTTTGAACTCGAACATGGTTTGTTTACTTATGGATATATATTTTTCTATCTTCGATATTTGCTCTGAATATGCATCTGAAGAGTTGATGCATCCTTTGTTAAGCCCGTGAAGATAGTACGAAGAAAATACTATTACTTATATAATATTTTAGTTAAACATTTCGACTTTGCTCGTGTTGTTGCTCAGTTAACTTTTTTTTTAGCCAATTTGAGAATGTATTACTGCTTTATTTTTATTTAATTGGGAGTCAATATAGTTGTTGACCTTGTACAGTAGTGGCTAGTGGCCTCGGGAGCAGCAGACACCGAAATCCTGGGTTTAAACCTCGGGTTGGTGTTTCGTTAATTAAAAATGAGATTTCGTTTTTCTGTTAAAAATTCTCAGAAGCGGTCTGGAGTCTGGTTGTTGAAAGTATGTATCGTATGTACACTGGGTCTAAAACATATATCACCCATAAGTATCCACTACAGAAAAGTAAAGAATAAGGATGACATATTTTGTGAACATCCTCTTTATTATGAAGAACTTTATATGTTTATATAACTGACTAAAATATACTGACTAGTTTTTATATTTATATTTTATAATAATAACCAACGTTATATCATAGTAAATATACACGATAGTAAATATCTTACATGCAATCGAACCAAGAAAATAACTTTATGGTATAGACATATAACATTGAAGGTTAATGGTTAGAAACGCGAAGAAAACACTGAGCTACGTGATTCCACGTGAGAGATACCAGGGGAGTGGTAGTAATGAAATATACCTAAGTAATGTCGCACTTGTTTAGAAGTTTCTATAAAAAAAATTTATATCCCAGTGGTACTACTGTTTTCAGATGTGAGCGTGGAGATTGGAGAGCCATTGTCACGGTCCAGCGCGTTTAAAAATTCACTGATATATTGCTTATACTGAAGTGTGTTTTGATAAAATAACTTTAGTATTATTTCTTTATTATTCTTTTATTTTTTATTCAGATTAATCCCGACATTTTATATTAAGAATAAGTGATGCCGAACAATGTTGGATTCCTTGAATTATTGAGTGGCTTCTGATTGTCTACGTAACAAGTTAAACTTAGAGTGCTTTTGATATAGGAATTGTGTTTATAAAACACATTTTTTGTCGAAATGTTCTTATTGTGCCAAAGTATCAATATACGAGACATTAAGCTATTTCAACAGTAAGTTGATGTTTAATGTTTCTTTGCTATAAATAAATATACATTCATCCACCTTCAGACATTTAGTTTACCTACTACCTATATAAGCAACTATTAACGGGTCGCCTAGCGATGTACGTAAATTGTAAAGATGTGTGCATGTACTAACTTTAATTTTATTTAATAATAATGTAATATCTTAGAGTCCAAGGTTGGTGATGCATTGGCAATGTAAGCAATGGTTAACATTTCTTACAATGCCAATGTCTATGGGCGTTGGTGACCATTTATCAGGTCGCCTACATGCTCGTCCTTCGTTTTTGTTTTTTTTTTAACTTTTCTTTTTGTAGCAAGTAATAGTAATTAATGATTTAATTATCATGTAGTGTTTGCTTTCAAATGATTTTACATATTCTGTAGATGTTATTATAATTGTGTGTATGAATAAAAATGTAAAAATCGTTAGCAAACCTTATAAATAAATAATAAATGTAAAAGATGCAGATTCGATCCTGACCCCTTGTGCTGTTATCGTCCCCACACCTAACACAATCTTTACGCTTAATTAGAGGAGTAAATAGGAGTATTCGTATTCCCTTAAAAACGGGGATTACATTTATGATATTATTTAAAGTATACAACAAAAAATTTTAATAATCCATCTTCTTTATATTATTATATGAATGCTAATAAACTGATTAAAAATAGTTTACAGTTTATTTTCGAAAATGTCATTTTACAACAAAAACACCTCCGTCTAAAGCTAAACAGTACACCGGCCATCACGTCGCAGCTTTCCTGGTCGTGTCCCACCCTCTATAAATTGTATTGGAGCCATAAATCCAGCCGTCGATACCGACCTGGGATATAAAACTAGCTACCCTAATAGCCACTCTAATGAAACTTTCCAACTTTCTATAGTTTCCCCCAAGGGTTAAATTACTACAGTAGTTTGTGTTTTGAATTAATGTTTGCAATATGACTACAAAAGTTGAAATACTTGTAACGTAACGTAACGTAATATTTTACGTTCTCTCACATATGTATGTATTATTATTATTTACTATGCGTTAATTAATTTAATGCGGTATAATCTTCATGCGGTATAATCCTCATTTGTATAAATATAAATTTGTTTTATCTAAGTGACACTGAGCGATAAAAGACTTCGGGGTTAATCAAAGTTTAAATTGGTTTGCTGAAAATTTTTTTCGCTATGTAATACAATATAACTTATTTGATTGTTACTGCAGTTTTTCTGTCATAGTTTTTATATAAATGTTATAGTTAATATAAAGTTTATTTGTTTTTGAATATACAATTCAAATCAATTTTATTGAACGACAAAAAAAATGGTTCAATGGTCAATCAATTTCAATAACGATTTTGATATTCTTTTTTAGTTTCCTAATTCGGTTCGATATTGTAACAATACTTGTATTACGATATATCTTTTAAAATAAGTCTCTTTTCGAGAAAATCTAAAATACAGTCAGCAATTCTATATACAACGTCGAATCCGCTAGATATCTGATTCAGCCAATCTTTTCCACTACTTTCCTTTGTGTTTTGTTGCTTCGGCCCGCCTCGCCCGCCATGGCTGCAGTCGCTTTGACGCGTGTCGGAATGCATTTTTATTCCTTCTGACCGACTTAAGCTTACCTTTTACTATGTGCAACTGAAAACGGTTCTCTTGATTTATTTTTGTTTGTAGGATTAAAAAAGATTGCAATTATTGATTTATCTAAACTAGCTATTGCCCGGTATGACTCTTTTAATATGTTTGTTAATTACCTATTATTAGATAAGTCGTGCAATCAATTATTCTCCACTGTACTGTTGTAAACAAATTATAGAATTTGATGTGCTGCAGTGGCGAGCTATAGGGATATATAAAAATCTTTTCCGTGAGAAAATACATATAGGTGCCAACTTTTATGGTGATCCGACAAACGGTGTCGAAAATTTTAATTTCTTATAACTTACAAATATATATATATATATATGTATATATATATATATATATATGATATGATTTATGTATTATATGTAAATATCTAAATGTTCTTGAATATGAATACCTGTTATCTAGTAACGTATAGTTAGATCTTAACACCTCACTAAAAGGTAACACCCTCATAATGCTGAATTGCATGAGTTCAGAGACATTTCGCCGGTAACAGAAATGTAGATAAAACTTTATGTTTCTGTCATAACTGGAAATGTACACTAATATCTTGAGGTTATAAGTGTCATCTCAGTGGTTAGAACCCGTGAATCTTAATCGAAGGTTACGGATTAAAATCCGGGCAAGTACCACGTGACTTTTCATGGGCTTCATTTGTGTTTATTTCGTGCTCGGTGTTGAAGGAATACATCGTGGGAGACCTGTATGTAATGAAAAAACACTGGTATCAACCCGCATTGGAACAGCGTGGTAGAATATAATCCGTATCTTGTCTTCCAAAAATTCTGAGAAAAAGAAAAATTTATTAAAAACTGCAAATTTTGAAAATATGTAATTATTTTCATAACATTTCTACATAGAAAAAAATAAATAAATAAACGACATTTTGAAATTGATTTTTTTTACCTACAACATTCGTTTTTTAATATAATTCATAATCATTCAATAGGCTCAAACTTATGTATGTAATAAATTTATGTATATAAAATAAATTTATGTTATTTAAATAACTTTATCAGCCTCATATGCAGTTACAAACTGAAAAACTGATGAAGAGTTTATAGCCTCATATAATAAGGGGTTTGTGCATAATTTTTAGGTAACTTACTTCAATGTGGAGTGTCGTACAAATCAACTCGTTCTAGATTGACGTCTTGTCTGGCGTTGGCAGAAATCCGATTCGCTATGCATACTAATGTTATGAAATAGGTTATTCAGCATTTGAGAAAATAGGTTGAATATTATATTTATAATTTCTGTATAATATATTGAATATATACAACTGAAAATCTTGAATAATAATTTCTTTTGTTAAGTGCTTGCTGTGTATATGTTAGAGGCAGTTTAGGGAAAAAGAAAATAACCTTATTACGATAAACGAATTAATACAGTTTTTGAACATATGTATAAAAATCGCAAAATGTAATACCGAATTCAAAGAAAGTCATAACATATGAACACCAATTCGATCGTTCTGTTAATCAAATATTACCATTTGTTACTTTGTGATCCAAAACTCGACCAACTCGTAAAAACTGTAATAATCATTGAAGCTCTATTAATCAACGTCAAAACAGGCGACTGCAACGTAATAATGGACGATTACATACGCGAGCCCCATTAGTATTCAGAGTATAACTCTATTACCGAACATTCGTTGGCACGTCGCTCATCACGTAGATTATATTTTATGCCCATTAGAGATACATATGTGGCAGTTAAATTAGATTTAGAACGAGTATTATTTTTTTAATATTTCGATCTTTGTTTTGTTTTTCTATTTATCATGAATAGAAAAACAAAATATTATCTTAGACAAGTTGTGCCATTTGTACCTGCTACTACATGTAATGACTATTTTGTATACTTTAAACACGATGCCGCGTGGTAGTGCTCTCTTATAAAATAAAAATCGCGATCCACAAAGCTTTTACTATTTCCAACATTTTGCTTTTCCTTACATTACAGACATTACAAGCATCTGACACAGTTATAAGTTATTTTATTTAGACTTATAATTGATATAACTTTTGTTTTTTTTTTTTAGTTTGTTTTTTAAATGGCTGCTTTACTGACTGTAAACTGATGTTGATGACTAGGGTGTGGATAACTGAGCCATTTCAATTAAAAATATTTTTTACCAATAATGGTGGAATAAAATGGACTCAATTTTATCAATTATTATTTGTATATTATCTGTCTGCTATTACTATTAATATTATGAATGCGAAAGTAACTCTGTCTTTTTCTGACTGTTGTCGCTTTCACAGCTCAACCATAAAACCTTGATTTTGATGAATGTTATGAAGCAAACTTAAACTCCAAGGAAGGACACAGCCAACTTCTTTATACGTAACACATAAAAATTAAGAATAATATCGGTTTTCATTATAGCCTTTACTTTTTTTATAGAGGATAATATAAGTATCCTCTATAAAAAAAGTAATATTTAAATATTTTAAACCTGAAGTAGTTACCAATATCTCCCTTCTTTTGTGTTGGAATTTCAAGAGACGTCAAGGATATTAAAGTTGAAACGAGTTCTTATGCCGAGTTTCTTTACAGAAAAATTTTAAGTTTAAAATCTTGTTGGATTGTTTTTACTCACGACATATTTTCCTTAAACTTGTACAAATAATAAAGTATTACAGGCTTAATCAATAACTGCACTTCAAGGTTAGCTTTCTCGTGTTATAAAGCAATATTATTCCACTGGCATGCAGCTGTATGCGACCATATTATTAATAGCAGCGATTTGCATATAATTGAACTAATGTTTTCATGCCGATGGGGCTCATCTCCATTGTTCGGGAATTTAATCGAGACTCAAACGCATTATGTACAATATTACGTAGTGATGCAGGCATCTGGTCGTTAAGTCAAAAAGGATTATAAATTTTTAATTAATTTTCTCGTTCGCTTTGTTTAGCGGTAGTCGTTAAGTTGATATTGTCCTTGTCTTAATAAAAAATATTGTCGGTATACCTATACTACCTATTTACTGGTGGTAGGGCTTTGTGCAAGCTCGTCTGGGTAGGTACCACCCACTCATCAGATATTCTACCGCAAAACAGCAATACTTGATATTGTTGTGTTCCGGTTTGAAGGGTGAGTGAGCCAGTGTAATTACAGGCACAAGGGACATAAAATCTTAGTTCCCAAGGTTGGTGGCGCATTGGCTATAAGCGATGGTTGACATTTCTTACAATGCCAATGTCTAAGGGCGTTTGGTGACCACTTACCATCAGGTGGCCCATATGCTCGTCCTCCTTCCTATTCTATAAAAAAAAAAATATAAATGGTAGATATATAAATAGTAGAAAAACTTTAAAATTTTTACAAAAGAATAGTTAATTACATTATTTATTTAGATCTAAATACCGATATATGTTTACTTTGTTATTCGGAATTTAAAAAGTGTAATACTTAGATACGTTTCGTACCGAAAGATCCAATAAGATTTATTTGTATAATCTTTTGGAAAGCCTCCATTTAATATATGCCATAATATCGGTCGTAACGTTATGAGTCAATATGCCATCGGAGTGCAGTGGCCGAATGCTCCTGACTTTACCAAACGAAGGCAATCAACGTCCCAGTTAGTAGCGTAAATTATTTTTGGCTTAACTTCAAGTGATTTTAAAGCATTTGTCTGTTGCTTCGTTTTATTTATTTTTCTGGTAGTAACAAATATAAAAGGGAGGTACTTTTTAAATGATGAAATAAATAAAATAATTCAATAAAAGTATTTAGAATACAATTTCATTTTACCAGAAAATATAAGAGTGAGATTCTTCTGTACGGGTGGCGTGGCTACGTGCTGACTCGTTAGTTATTCTACTAGAATACATCAATACTTTCCTTGTTCTGATTTCCTTCAAACCGCGAATGAGCCAGTGTAATTATAGGCCAAGGGGTTATTGCAGTGCCATTGTCTTTTGTTATTGACGAATGTAATCATATACAATCAGTTGGTACATTTGCTCGTCTGACTTGGAACAAATTAAAAAGTGTATGTTTGCTTAGAGTAAATTTATAAAAGAAGTAACAACATATTAAAACAATTTGTTTGCCTTGTCTGTTTTATATTCAGCTTTAAGGTTTTCTTTTTAAATAAATTTAAAAAATGTTCAACGATTATTATTTAAATGAAATTTAAATAAATGTCTTGACAGATTTGGTTGATTTAAATTGTATTTTATTAAGGTCTTTAGGAGGTCCCATACGTCTTTAATGTACAATGTACATTTTTTTTTATATAGCATTAACGCGTTTATTAAACTCTAATCATCATTAATGTAACGTAAGATACGAGGGCACATCACGATTTCTTTATCAAAATCGTTTCAGTATTTTTTTAATTATATCAATGCAGCTTACATTAAAACGTTACGTTGACTTTGACACCGACTTTATTTTGATCGAAACTCAATTGATTTTGTTTTTATTTTTTTATTATAATTTTGTTATTTTAGGGGTTGATTTTTTTAATTTTTTTTATTCTGAAAATATAAAATATACTTACTTTTTACATTTAAAAATTTAAGAAAAAGAAGACTAGGTTGATACTTGAAATTTTCCATGCGCACCTTATCTTTATTTCCCTCCCTAATATATTTTCATTAGGCGTCTCGAGGCGACAACATTCGCTAATTTATTACTTTGCTCTAATGTTGAATTTTATAAGATACCTAAAATTTACAAGCGAATTTAAGCTTTATTTGTCTGCGTGCTTGTATGCCTTCAAAATTGTAAACGTCATTTTAAATAATCGCTTAAGTTAAATTAACGATCTTAAGCAATTTCTAATTATATAAGCTTTCAACGTAATAATGATAAATATTATTTTTCATTGTATATCTTTGGCCATTTTGCCCTAAAATGTATGTGCGTAAGCAATTTCCATAGTAGCAATGAAGATAAAAAAATACTTTATATTTACGAAAAACGAACAAAATTTTGGAGCATGTTCGTTTCACATATTAAAATTAATTATTTATACTTTTAATTCATTAAATAAAAGTATTTCAACACATACTATATAACACTTTATTTTGTATCTACTTATATGTAGTAACCAAATCTATGATGAATTAAAAAATAATATTTGATCAATATGTATGATATGTGCAGTAGTTGTGGTCAAGTATCAATCGGTATATTATTATTAGTCCTAGGGCTAAATATTCTTTGATTGTAACAGTGTAAAGTAGGGGCCAGTCGTTAGTATATGTTATTAAAAGTTAGGTCCATAGTAGTTGTATAATAACTGCGTTTATTTATTTAATTGTATAATATTTTAACATATACTTGTATATAAAACACTTGTACACACATAAAAAGGTAAATAAATGAATCGTCGAGGCATGTTATTTATTTTAGATTAACTGTTAAATCGACGAACATTTTTAAAACCCATCGGCAAAAAACTCCGATAGAATTTCTATTTTAAATGGAACAAAGCTCTTTACATCGGCGGATGGATCAGTATAAAAAGTTTATCATATATTAAATCGAATGAACTTTTATTTGAACATTTATAGAAAATCTGCATAGCTATTTGCCAGTACGTACATTTTATAAAATTCGTAACGTATTCATCACTAGAAATTTCTTGTTCATAAAACAAAAACTGTATAACAATAGTGTTCACGGACACGCTACATAAATAAAAGTATAAATATACTCCGTGCCTAATGCATGCATGCATTGTGAGCTTTTTTATTTTGGAATTGAATACGTAAATAAAATAACGTTAAGTTGTCAAAAACAAACTTTTAATATCACGTTTATACATGCGTACTAGCGATTATCCTTACTACTTATTACCACCACATTAAACACGACACATTTTACAAGCATTTGTTGTCAGAATGCATATGGTCCCCGCCTGATACGTCTCAAATGTGCGAGTCGTCTCAGCCCAATCTTTAAATGTAACAAAAATAAAAAATAGTATTAATCTGGAAAAAAGTGAACGATGAATATTTTTACGCAACTCATAGAACAGACGCAACTAGCGGTATCAATATATCGTTACGTATTCTGCGGCGCGATTTTTGTCGGCTACTACGACACCCCGGGGAAATCACAATATGACGACCATCTGCTCAATCGGTAGCAGTTTGCGGAAGTATAATGGTAATTTCATGGATGGTGTTAAACAACAAAATTAATATTAATTGCTACAAATTTAATGAATGAGGTGTTTAAACGACAGCTAACATTTCTGACATGGTCAAACGCAAGACCTTATTATACGTACCTAATGTACACTAGTTTATTCATACTTAATGCAATTAAAAAAATCATAAAGAGAAAGTATATTTTGTAAGGGCTAAAGAAATATAAAAAATAACAATTGTTCTGGTGCATATTTCATCAAATTAAAATAATTATGATGAGAATAATTTTTGGTATTTTTTATTGAGGATATTTTTTGATAGCATTGCCTCCAATAAGTATTATTTGTAATAAAATTAGTTGTTTTATTCTTTATTTATTTATTTTAAGTTTGTATTATTCTTTAGATACTTTATTGTATCAAGATGCAATTCTTGCCGACCAAGAGACCCCAGGGAAATCACGATTATGGCAACTCAATATAAAACAATTTTTGGTATTATTATCAAATCATAGTATTAGTTGATGTTATAACCCCCTTCCCTATTTACTATGTATTGTTCCAATAAGAACAAGGACCAGCTTTTTAACAAGATACTTAACCCTGTTTCCATAATTTGCTTCTCATTTGCAGCAGCAATTATATTGTGAAAAATGCAAAAAAAGAATGTGAAAATACGATTATCTGAAAAACGATATGTACATTCATTTTAAACAACGTTTCTATGATTTTTTTGCCCGATGTTCCGGCAGAAATGCACCTGCCGTAGTAACGAGCTGAATCATCACAACTCAAAATAATATAAAAAGTACGATCGCGGTTAAAATCCGAGTATAAGTAAATTATATTTGTTATACGTTAACGAAGAATATATCGGATCACCGGACTTAAATAAAGTTTAAATCTTTCAAAGCAGTAAAGCTTTTTAAGTAATCGGTGAACATACAAAACAAACAAACGTGTTATATTGCTCTCTCGCAAAGCTACGTATTTTATCTCATTTAAAATTATTGCGTGATACACACGATACAACTTTTTTCGGTCATAGCAACGCCCAGGGGAAATTATGATATGAAGACCATCTGCTCAATCTTAAACAATTTTAAAATAATAATAGTGCTTTTTCGGTCAACTTGTTAATAGCTTCCGAGATTGTTCCCAAAATTATATTGTAAGTACCCCAGTATTTGTAATCTTAAAATAATATGTTATTTTTCTGATAGATAAACATTAATCACTAGCGAGATGGTTCTTATAATATTATTGTTCTTTGAGACTTTAATTCAATTATACTATATTTCTTTAAATCTTTATGTCAATATTTTAAAATGCTTAGTAAAATTTATATGTTGCGCAATTTTGTAATATTTGAAGTTACGACTGTCATCTGCTAAATCGTTAACAATTTCTCGAAAACGTGACGATGCGAACGCAAAGTAATTTTATCAACAGGTTGTCGTCAACTGTCATTGAAATTGTTTCTTATATATTTGTATGATTCAATATTGAGATTATATTTAACTCTCAACAAAACTTTTTCTTTAAGTTTTTATTTAGTCATAATAGTATAAAAATTATAATTGTCTTCTGCATCGTTGACAATTTTTAAAAACATGACATCAAAGTAATTTTGCCGGTTGGTTGTAAATATGCTCTCTAAATACGCCATTTACTCAAGCTTTCAACAATATTAAGACTCATAATAAAACTCGTAGTTGGATTGTTAAATTTGGACCTTTTTTAAATGAGTTTGTTATTTTAGGATATATAAGAATGTAAGCACTATAATGATTTTGTCCAAGATAAAGCCATGTTGTCTTTTTGCGTTATTGTAAGCGTCGTGTTTATTATTTATTAAAAAGAAAAGTTTATGCTCAAGGGAAATCCGGTGACGGATATTACGAAGATGAATGAGGTTAGTGCTTATGATAGATGTTGTGGTAAATATAATACCTATTGGTAGAAATATAATATAATTAATTGAAAGTAAGTGTACGAAAAATAAAACTTAAGAGAAGTTTTGTGGTCTAATTGTGTAAATTTAATTCACGTCATACATATTTTGCTTAGTCTGATTTGTATTTTTTGTTTCAACTTTCTTATTCATGTTTTTTTTTCAATATATATATATATATATATATATGATGTTATAGTTCCATAAATTCAAATTGTATTTACCTAGTCGTAAATTATAATTTATATTATAATTTACGAATTTTATAGTTGTTCTATTGAAAGTTACACCCCCGTAAATATTACGCTGCTAGGAAAAGGCTTTTGTTCTTAAGAAAACTTAGAGCTTTTACACTAAGCTGTTCCACTGCGTGGTGATGGATAAACATGTGTCAGAATTTTAACCAACACATTTTTCCGCAAGATATCATTCTTCACCGCTGAGCACCAGATGAATTGAAAACCCCGATTATTATTAATTAAGCATATGAAAACCGAATGGTGTTAGTGTTAGGATCTACGTATTATATTTACTGGGGCATATTGGTAAATATATTATAAGATCATATAAATTACATCTTCTTTTTAAGGAGAAGGTGTAAAACTTATTCCATCACGCTGCTACAATGCGGGTTGGTGGATAAACGTAGCAGATTTTCGTCCGCCACATGCAGCTTTCCTCACGATGTTTTTCTTCACCGCCAAGCATGAGATGAATTATAAATAAAAATAGCATGTAAAGTGAAATGAAAATTAAGGGCTTAAACTTGGAATCATTGGTTAAGATTCTCGACTTCTAACCACTGGGCAATCATGGCTTTATAAAATTTCGTATGAATAAACAAATATATAGAATTTTTGTCATACGAAATTCTTTAAAATCTCTAAATTTTATGTTTAATTTTATTAAGTACGTTATTTTCACTAAAAATAACCTTCTGATATGAATTAAACGTTTCCTTCAAATCATAATTAATCGTTACAATAATGTGACAGTTTGTATACCACAATTTGATATTAATTAATTATAATTTTGTGGGAAAACTTATTTATAACCGGAATATTCCGAACTTTTGCAATTACCCAAGGAAGCTATTCCAACGTCTCACGGTTTAAACTTCCGGAGAATTGTCGATTGAGGACGATTAAAATAATACGAAAGGTGAGAATTATTTCTCTGTTTTATTAACTTTACCAAAATTAATTCTAGAAAATGCGTTCAGATTATCTTAAAATACTTCTATAGACTTCTATAAGATTTAGTTAAAGTTGAAAACTAGCGAATTCGAAATTTAATTTTTCTTCAATTTAAAGTTATTGAGACTAAATTGAAATTTGGCCGTCAATATAAACGGATTGAAAGTTTATGAAATGAAAGTTTACTTGCTAAATCAAAATATACAATATTTAAAGGCAATAGATTCGGTAGAATAACCTACACCAGACGGTAATTTATTATTAAACATTTATTTATTTCTTTTTTTAGGAAGCAAACAAATAAATTATAAAATAAATCTTTAACTTAAATAACAAAATATATAACTGAATTTTGACATTAACATAAACTGGATAAAAGCATTATGATCTAATAAATAATTAATTGAACATAATTAATAATGCAGGTTGCTGTAAAAATAATAATTTTGAACAGCATTTAATTCGCCATTGACACAGGTTATATTATACTCACAACCTGCTCGTATTTTTCATATTTATTCAAATTATATTAAGAATAATCTTGGTTTTACACATCAATGTAAGTAATTTAAGATTTATACTGAAATAACTTGTATTTTTTAATCTACTGAGCTTAAATATACCAAAAAGATTCCACGCATTTCAAAGATAGGATCGGCCCAGCTTAGATGACCACTACACTTCTTCCAACGAAGAAGGGGAAACAGAAAGCGAAGTCTTGCGTCTAACGTGTCGTAAAGTAACCCTCTTGCTGAACTTGCACGAGAATTGTAGTCGTTAATCTCTGATTCAGACGTAAACAATGAAACTTGGCACTGTTTGTCGGAAGTACTGGGCTTAAGTTTATACCTACTTTACACGAAATTATATTTCTGTTGAATTATGGAATTATTTACGGTTTCTTTTTAATTGTTCGGACAAAAAGAGTGATACGATTAATATTTAAATTTTAGACTTATTACGGTTAATTTCAATGTTTTAAATACCGCTAATAGTAGCCGACTTGTGGCCGCCAGCGTAATTTGAAATAAAAACCTACGCTAATAACGTATGTGACGTTAAAGTACACCATATGATGTATATTTTTACAATTAAAATCCACTAGATACGTTAAAAATAAACTACATTTTCACACAATACTAATTACGTAGTACAGATTCTTGACATATAGACATTTGTATAGCTTATATATGACTATCACTATGTTGCATTCGGGCAACTAGAATTAAGTTAAAAAAAAAGCAGTTACTCGCTCTTTCCATTATTTTTACAAATATATTGACACGGTGTTTAACATTACAGAAGAAAAAATACAATAAAAATAGCATGCAATGCTTAGAACTATTGTGTGTACGTCAAAGTGTGTGCACGATCATGTAAGTGTAATCGTGTTTGTTTCTATGTGTATATGTGTTAGAAAGTAAATAATAAATATACAAAAATTAGGATCGTTAAATCAAATTATTAGTTTGAATTTTATTCCTTGTTATTTTTTAACCAAAAGCAAAATAATCTAAATATAAGACGGATATTGCATAATTTTAAAAATTAGGTCATCTGTTTTTAATAAATGAGGAGACATTTTTTGTTTTAACTAACCTAAAAAATTACTAAACTAAGACATCAAACATTACCAGAAGATGCAGCGTGTTTCGGAGAAGATTTTAGTATATATGGCAGACGACGACAGCCCACGTCTTAAAAGCTCGCAAAGGAAATATACAATATAATGTCCTCCAGACCGATTTCTCAAGAGAGATTAGCCAACTATGCAGGAGATATTATAGTGCACAAGTGTGTGCGCAAACACAGGTGCAATCCCTATCCCCTAACTCTTATAATCCGATGGGACGGAAATACGACACGACCGGAAAGAGTTCTGGCACAGGACCAACGGCTTTACGTGCTTTCCGAGGCACGGGAATGTACACACTTCCAACTTTCAGACTCCGGGATGCTACTGAGAATTTTCTGATAGAAAAACCCAATAACTTGTTATTGGCCCGACCTGGGAATTGAACCCAGGACCTCTGCGGCCTTGTATCAAGCCACTAGACCAACGAGGCAGGCATAGACAATATATCACTTTGCTTAAACATTTTTGCTTTATTCATAAAAGTATAAAAATTTAATCTGACGGATGATACACGTAAACTGCTGATGAAAAACTAGAACTTTAACAAAGGATATTGTGTGTAATATTAAACAAAAGGTTGAAGAGAAAGCTACTTATATGGATAACAGACCGAGCAATTACTTTAGGAGATATTAAGGCAGAATAATAAATTTTAACACAATCAATTACTTTGGATTAAAAAGGGTGTTTTACTAGTATATTGTGTCCAGAGTCAATATTAATATATTGAAACCAAATATTCAAGGTTTTATTGTATGACGAGCCGGTTGGCGTGGTTGGTGGATGCTTGCCTTTCACGCCGAAGGTTGTAGACATGTTTCAGGACAGATATTTGTGTGCATGAACATGTCAGTTTGTCCTGAGTCTGGGTGTAGTTATCAATATAAGTATGTATTTACAAAAGAAAAATAGTATATGTAGTATATAAATATTCTAATTTATAATATTAATTGATTAATATAATATTTATAATGATCACATAATATTCATTCAAAATAGTGTATAAATGATCCAGCTTTTCGCATTTCTGTAACATATGAATTATATGTTAAGAATATTTGGGGTTTGGTACAAAAACGCAGTACTGTGTGGATTTAAACCGTAAAAATGAAAATTGTGCAGTCTAAATTTGCGGTGTGTTCCGAGTCTCAGTTACTGTGTAGGTTAGTTGTATAAATAGAAAGCATTTAAAAAAAACCTTAAAAAACATAAAACATGTTTTTTATATTCTTTTAATATTTACATAATAGATACGTTACATCTAATTGCGGATATAAAATGCATTATTTATGTTTTAGCAGAGTTTGTTTTAGGGTGGTATAATATGATGTCCTCATGTTCTAAGTCGGCTATGGTGGCCATTCTTAAGACGGATTAGCCAATTGCGCAAAACATATTATAGTGCGAAAACACAGATGCAGTGTCTATTTCCTCACTCTCATAATCCGGTTGACTGAGAGGTTTTTAATAGAAATCCAATAATTTTTTATAACCCTGACTTGGTTTGAACCCGAGATTATGGGACATTATATCTAGTAACTAGACCATCGAGGTAGTCGAGAAAAAAGTATATTATATAGAGTGACACAAACTTGTCATTTTTTCAAAGAACGCTGCCGCCGCCAGTGACAGCCTCGTGGCCCAGTTCTGTGTGACATATATGGAAAATATTAGGTTTAATTCTTTGCAAGTAATGGCTATTGGTTTTGTATAAAGTATAAATTTTACAGTAAAGTATTAATTAACTTTGTGTCCACATACCGTAAGTATACTCATAAGGCAATGTTTTGGTAACAAATAATGATTGTGATTATATCATATTGTATGACAAATTATAGCATCAGTTGGCATTTCAAATTTTTCGCTTTTCACAGGGTTTGTAAAGACATGAACTAAATAGATAAATATTGTATAAACCTGATAGTAATTAGAATAAGTTTAAAAATCGAATGCAAATCGATATTTTTAAAAACCTTAGTGTTATAAATTAAAGCAGAAATATTTTTTTGATATGTTTATTAATACGTAAGACATAACTGTCTCAATATTTTTTTAGTGAATAACACGAAGGTTATTAGTAGAGTTATCATGTAATCGTTATTAACGATTGCCGCGGATTTTTTTACCGCACCATGAGACTAAAGGAGGGTATTGTTCAACTCTGTCTGGGCCGTTGACCCTGTGTATACGACACGAGTTCTTGGAAGCCAGCTTACGAGTTGCAGGGGTAAGTTGGCTCTCCGTCCCCTCGCTAGACACGTAGGTTAGTTGTTCAAATAGTTTTTATGATATGACCTATACACATGTTTATATATTAAAATTTCCCTAAATTGATTTTACTACTGCCTAAATATCGTTCACTTACCCTTTAAAAATGATAACTTTATTTGTCAAAGTGTTGTACACATACATTATAAATGTTAAGTTTAATATCTAAAACATATGAATTTAAAAATATATTTAACGCTTGATTTGTGAGTACATAACATTTTATTTTACAATTAAAAAAAAAGATTCATTTTCTTCTATTATATATCTATTTTGTTTCTACCTATGCATCTAAACTGAAGTCAATTCAAAGCAAAGATTTAATATAGAAGCTTTTATGATTTCAATATGAAAAGGATTTATAAATAGTATCGCTTTGCTGTGTGCTTCTGCATAGATTAAAGCCTAACAATAGACGTAATAGCTGCAGTATAAAAACGCATTCAATATTATCCTACACAATCGTTGCCATGCAACAAAGGGAAAACTTTAGAAAGCAATTAAACATGCTTTGTGCTGCAAAAATACATTTATATTAAACCGATCAATCTATGACGATTTTTGATGTAAAATCACATTAATGTCGAACTAAAACTTTGATATCGAAATATAATAACTTGTATATAATTTCTGAACATATTATATTTTTAATTAAATACGATACAATTATTAAATACGATACGATTCATTCGATAATTTAATTTAATTTATACGGTTGGGTTTAGACACTTAAGTTTCAACCGTCCTAAAGACTATTGCCTTCTTACAGGAACTGTTATTAATGGGAACTTTATTAGTTTATGTATTTGTTGTATTCATTTAATTGATTGTATTATTATATTGTTTGTTTCCTAAAAGAAATATAAAGAAAATAAAAATACATACGTTTCGTTTGCCGGACGATATGTCTATAATAGTTATTGTGATTAGATTATTTTTTGTAATATACTTTTGTTTGCTACATAATCCAAGTGCCCGAATAGTGACCAATAATGATAACAACCATACGGTCTGTTCGACATATATTGGTTTTAGTTACATATAATTGTTCCCGTTATAAAAATCGAACTCTGCTACAGCTCTAGACAAATCGCTTAGTTGTCCGTTTGAACACTTCCTGATTTAAAAATTTCCTGGAAATCAACAAAGATCATTAGAATCATTTTAATAAAACTCAAATGTAATGCAATAACATCAAATACATGATGTTAAATGTGTGTCGTAGTGTCAGTATTCATCGCCTTCTTCGTTGAATACCTAGTTTGAGCGATTCTTGTCGTAAGCGGAGATATGAGTGTCGTTTACCCACTTGACTTTGACTTGAGGTCTTTGAAGAGCAGAGTTGACATCATATGGGATTTTTTGTGTTACGTTTCAAAACATCTAGGTTAAGTTTCTATTCTATTCTGACTTGAATTTGATATAGTTTGTTTTGTAAGTGATAGAGAGTTGGAAGTCTCAGGTACTAGGTACTAGTTTGCAGTTCATCGGTACCGGTTAAATCCAGATCGAAATAATCTTCTTGTGTGAAGTTACGTAGTTTTAGTAGAGGGTAGAGCTTCGTGCAGACCTTTATGAGTTGGTTCATCATGTGAACAGTTATTGCACCGCCAAACTTTGTGTTGCTGTGCAGTGCTGGTCTGAACGGTGAGTTGGAGGTACATAGCAACGTATATATCTCGTTATTTACGATGTTTCGATCTAACCGTCGTTTTTATTATAAATATACCTTTAAAAACTTAAACCTATTTTATGACACCTTTTTGAAGTAATCAATTATTTTCCTACAATTTAAGTAGTTAAAAAAACATCGATAAATGCTAGAATAATAGCCCAACCCTAAACTTAAAATGAGCCCGTGACGTCATAATCTCACTTTGATGATATGAAGGCTTAATCGCGTGTAAACACCGGCACGAGCGAAGTGTTCTGTACTTCAATTATGCATTCGCGTAAGCAGGCAATAATCTTCACAGTGCATTGCATATTATTTTATAACAGAAAATATAGAGGAAAAAAATGAGGAATTGCTGAGATATATCATTGCATTTAAATAGAGTGTGCACTAAAATAATAGTATTTATTTTGATTTGATATAAAATGCTTATTATATAAAGATTAAACAGTAGTAGAGACTAATCAAATGAATTACAAGCATATTTTTAACATCGACCTAAAGATCTCAATTTATAGTTGTGTGAAAATTGAGACATAATACTTTGGTTTTTGAATATTCGACATTAAAAGTATTCAATATGTATTAATAAGAATTAAAACATATATAGTTCGTTTTTTCAATATATTAAAATACGTCCGAATTCTTAAAACTATAATCTGAGAAATGACTTATAGTATATTTTAAACATTGAAGTAAAATCGGTTAATTACATTTAAGAAATATCACATTTGAATTATAAGCAAAAAGCTCACTCCTATTTGAATGAAAATACCACCCTTTTGTGCATTTTCTAATTAAAATAGCTTCACGGCACTGCTTTGTATGTAGATGATATGAGCTAGTGTTCCATCAGACAGTCTTTTACAAATACTAATAGTCATTTCTCAGCTGTGATAAACTGACTTCCATATATCAGTAGATTTTTAAACATGTATTATATAGTTTTGGCAGACAGAGTAACATGATGCGTAGTCAAATTTACCGCGTATATCGACGCGAACTTTCATTGTTTTCTCGCTTTTGCGATTTTTAATTATATTTAATTGATTATTGCTGCGTAAATATCCATTTAGTTTCTTAACAATATGATATAAATTTGCTCTTTTTTTCATTATTATAAATATTTCAATTTTAGCAACTAACAAGACAAACAAGCGTCTGGTCTATATGCAAACAATTACCACAGTAGCCAGTTACCGTGAACACTGCACTAAACAGTCATAAACATATATGATACTGGCTGGTTGTTTCTAAAATTCATAATTTATTATTGCAAAAATAAACTGGGGTGAAAACGCTTAATTCTTTTGCCAGTTCCTCTCAGGAATTAAGTGTTGCTTTCTGATTAGATTGTACTTTTTTGACAATCAATAAGTAATTGTAATGCTTCTTTGTTGAATGAAGATTTTAAATGTAAATATTTTAACCACATTTCATCCGCTTAAGTTTCTAAGAAGTCTTGTGTCTGTGTCTGAGCTTCAGATATTATTTAAATTATTTTTAGGTACAATACAATAAAAAAATAGT
Source organism: Nymphalis io (assembly GCF_905147045.1). Lineage (NCBI taxonomy): Eukaryota > Metazoa > Arthropoda > Insecta > Lepidoptera > Nymphalidae > Nymphalis > Nymphalis io. The sequence continues at coordinate 7,487,575 of NC_065888.1, forward strand.
TAGTGCAAAAACGTAAAGTAAAGTATATTCATTTCCATATAAATCATAGTAAGAAGGCAGACGACAAATGACCTCAGATGGAATATGGTCATATACGCCCGACGAAATTGCCATGGTAAGAAATATGAACTATTCTTTAGCTCGCCAATGTGCGACAAACTTATTTCAATTTATAAATATTATGTCCCTTATGTCTCAAACTTCTCTGGCTCGCTCACACTTCACACCAAAAAACAAATACAAAGTAACTAAGTATAGTACGTGCCTAGTTTTGTACAAAGCCCTTTCACAATTGTGATTATCGTGAAAAAAAAATGCTACGCTCAATTACACGAACTTTTACTAAATAACTTTTACGGTTAAAACGCCAACTTTATGCATGAAACTTAAATTGAACATTATGAGAACATGTCTCTCATTCTACGAGTTTCAGGTTTGTATCCTATAAGATATGCTTAAATTGGATTTTTAAAATAGCGTCGTAAAGATTTTTTATATTTCAACTGATATTCTTCAAATAAGTTTTGTAAAAAAACTAATCAGCGTACTTTTTAGTTAACACTAGTCAAACTTTGTTAGAATATATAGTATTATATGTATTTACCCAGTCGAGATGGCCTAGTGGTTAGAACGCGTGAATCTTAACTGATGATCGTGGGTTCAAACCCGGGCAAGCACCACTGAATATTCATGTGCTTAATTTGTGTTTATATTTCATCTCGTGCTTGACGGTGAAGGAAAACATCGTGAGGAAACCTGCATGTCTTTAATTTCATTGAAATTATGGCACATCTGTATTCTACTAACCCGCATTGGAGCAGCGTGGTGGAATAAGCTCCAAACCTTTTCCTCAAAAGGGAGTGGAGGCCTTAGCCCAGCAATGGGACATTCACAGGCTGTTACTGTATATGTATTTAATTATTTAAAATCTCCTGTATTCTTCATTCTGCTGTCACTCATTTGGGAAAATTGAAAGCCATGTAAATAAATACAAATATAATAATTCAATAAAAAAATCTACATTTCTTTGAATCGGCTACTAAGAGCTTAAACGACGACTATGTGCCTGATTTTGATATATAACTTTTGAAAAATCATTATATACAAAGAAATATCTCAAACGTAGCAAGTTGTGTTACGACGTAATTAAAAATATTCTATTAGGACAACATATATCTGCCAGTTGTAGGAATGTGTTCATATCGAAGAAGCATTATTTCATTACTAAAAAGCTTTGTAACATTCTCTTAATGATATTGGAAAAATAATTATAAATGAGTGAATGAATTTATATTTTACTTTTGTTTAAAATCAATAACGATTACACGCCTCGGTCTACAAAGTTAAACCGGTTATTTGAATCTTATTATGTTAAAAATTCGAAAATATCAAATTTTTGTGTTATGAAAATGTAGATCAAATATGGTATAAAATATAATTAAAAAACCGTTTAACCTCCTTTTATAATGTTCGTAGTATAAATGTAATGTAAGTATTAATTTGTAGCAATTATCGTAGAAAAAATAATTAGTCTTACCCTATTTTTTAATTCGTTCTACTTTGAAAGTGTCAATGGAGGTTATAATTAATATTATATCCCTCAAATAACTTGTTACAAGTTTTAAATGGTTGGCAACACACAAGGAGTCGAGCACCAAAGTTCAGAACAACTTACATATGATGTTGATGTGAGCTAAACTTTTATCAAGAGTTATGCATGCAATAAGACCAAATAGTTTTACTTTAAGGGAGAAACTTGCCTCTTTGTCTTTGCGATGTAAATTCTTGAAGAAAAGATAATTTTATTTATTTAGGTTAGTGGCCTGACCGGTTTAGTCTCTATTCGAATATCCATTAAAGGATAATATCTCTATTATAGAAATTCTTATTATTACGTATTTGTAATTTACAAATATCTAGTAGATTTTATACCACTAAATTGTAATCTGAGCCTATCCATGTGGGTAACTAAAAACTAGGGGACGCATGAATCGATGGCTAGGCGCCGGTCGGCCGACGACCGCTCGGCATTCAACTACACGCCTCTGCCATTGCTACATATTAAAATGCTTAAATATCGATATAAGAACTTGGTAAACGGAATTAATCTTGGCATTTGTGCCTGAAGATAAGCTGCTAGCACGCCCATAAAAAATACATAAATTAAAACCCAAAAATTTTGTTTTTAAATTTAGGTAAATACAAATCCAAATCTTGAAATGAAAAGAAAGTAATTTCTGATTTGATACGATGGTAGTGGCCGAATAAACAACGTTGTATGGAATATATGTTAATGGTTTTAAAGGTGAAATATATTTCATTATGATGATAAAGGCATTTCTTTTATACAACTTCATTCGGTTTCGTCTTCAAACAATATAATTTCTCCAAAACCTTTTCTTCCTTGAGTTAAATTGCATTTCCGTAAACACAATGAGGAGGACCGCTTCACGGCTCAATCTATTCCCGATTGCTCTATATCCGGCATAGTGCGGGAAATCTGATAGGTTTCAGTTGGATGGATCCGGCACCAATGTTTTGTAATTTACGTTGACAAAATGCGGGTAGTGATTTGTCAATTTATAAAGATACATATTCTCTATTGGTATCAGTTTGTTTTTGAGGTTATTGAACTACTTGAAATCTTGTGAATATCAATATGTACGTATACCGTTCTCACTTGTTTAGCCCCTGTCTATGTTGTTTAGCCTCCTTTTCTTTAAAAATACTAACTCGCTAACCTCTCATAGCGGATCATAGAAGTAAAGATTTGTTTAACAGTGTACATGTACTACCACCAGTTGGCTGACAATTTAATTTTATCATATAATTTTCCCGTCCTCTTTAATTTTATCATGAACACGTTTTCGCTCGCGGCTTTGAAAATTTTATCCAAATGTTTTCAAAGTCTCAGACATAAAAACCTTACAAACTGATAGAGTTAATTTCGCATTTATAATATTAGTAAAGGTTTGATGATATGAACAGTGCTGTCTAAAATTACATTGTTAATAGTCATTGTTGCTGGTTAGAAAAACCAACAAAAAATAATAATTTCGTTGTTCTTTTTAGATTAATTGAATTTCTAGTAAAAACATACATAGCAAACTTATGGTACAAAAAAAATAACTAAAAAAATGGGACATGAGTGACATAACTTTGTATACTCAATTTCAAAAGCTATTTTCAAACAGTTTTAAGTAGATTTGATATAGGTAGTTTAAATAAAAAAAAATGTTAATTATATTTATAAAATAATTGTTTATCAAACATACATAAAAACAGACAAATAAAATGATAAGTTATTCGTAGTAATTTTTAAAAGATTTTAGAAAAAGAAATTGTGTAAAAGAAATGATACAATTATTATGCTACAAGGATGAAATGAAGCAGATCATATTTAGCATTTTTATCACAGGTATCTATAATAATGTGTCAAATTACATTGATAAAATACACAGTGTGTAAACAAATACTTCAATAAATATCATCAACGATCGTATTACACGCTCATATCCGATAAAAGTGATAGACTAAAATAAATCTAAACGAACGCTTATATAATATTTATAATATAATATCTATGTCACGACATTCTATTGTAAAAAATCGTCCCATCTAATGTTGTCTAGAAGTGATGGTTCAAATTTGATATATTAAGAGAGAACTTGTGTGAATTAAAGTGATCATATTGTATTTCAGTGGAAAGATCATCAGACTTTTTACATTCGTAATAACCTAATCACGTAGACTCTAAATAAAGTTTCACCCAGGGCGATGAAGCTGAAGTATTAAATAAAATTGTAAAATAAATAAACACATTAGCAATGTTGATGAATCAAATACCCTTACCCTTTAGGAACTTTTTCCTTCTATTTGGTCATTCGACCGGAAACATTATAAATAACCATTAAGATAATGAAAATCAATTCGCATTGTTTCCTCCATAAAAGTAAATGTTCATTTCGAGTCCATACGAATCAGTGTGAATTTTCCCATCTTGATTCAGAATAAAACTTTTGAGCACGCACTCTTAATTCTTGGCATCATATCTTAGATGCGTTTATTTGTAAACATAGATTAAATTATATAATCTTGTGTACGATATCGAAAAGATGCGGTGCAAGTATTTTTGCATTGCATTTTTTTATTAAAACGTATATTAACATTTAAATTTGAAGTCTTTTCAAATTTATTAAGATTAAGCAGCGTTTAAAATAACTATTTAATTACTTTTTGGTAAAAATATACTTTCATTTAATAAGCATATTTTAAAAGTTACATTAATTTTAATGTATGTATCTTAATTTTATTCAAACTAGGCAAATGTCAGTTTTGTTCATGTATTAAATGTTTTTCAGCATCTTACTATTTATATATTTCATACAAAATTAATTAAGTATCAAGTTCTTTGTTTGTAGTGAATCCTTAATGACAGTCTGCCGGCGAGCCGAATGCAATTGTTCTATTACCTCCAGCGAAATAAAAACCTGAGGGCCGTCTATAGTACTTCATTTCAAAGCGTTCACGACCTACTCTTGCAGTTCATTATGATAGCGTAATAGTAGCTCGGAAAATTCTCTAGACAAAAGACATTTCGAAAATTAAAAGTCGTTGGATCTGGCCGCGTCTCACAGAGTGATGGAGAGCAGTATATCAATTTTGTATTGCTTTAATAAATAAAATTAAACACCGTCACATTTATATAGAAATAGCAAAAGTCAGCTTCTATAAAATTAGATAACACTTTCATGCCTCAAACATTCGATGTGTCGTACGTCTATTGTATCTTGGTAACCCGGTGTTAGTTATAGGTTATGTCCCCATCGAGTTGGTCGGTTAGCATGACCTTATTAATATTTTAATTTGAGGCAATTTTATGAAACTTAATTTATATAAACTACTAGTTTTTACTTATTTATTTAAAAAAATGAAAATAACTGTATAAATCCTTAATTTCCATGCTAAATCTAAAATAAACTTATTACTAAACTGGAAAGGTCATATGGCGACAATTGTTCTCTTGTGTCTACAAGTAAGACTAGCAGCCTGGCAAAATGCCAATTCTAGTAAAGTCGATAAAGAAATGAAAAAAATATTCCTAGTAAGGTTTTGTGACTGTGATGATTTACTTTTTAAGTTTAAATTATTTGATGTATGTACGCACGATACCAATTTAAAAAAAAACTGCTAAAATTCATACTCGTCTGTAAAGCGATTAATTTTAACTTACAAGAAAAATGTAGACAATTGCTATCCGTAATCCGTAACAGCCTGTGAATGTCCCACTGCTGGGCTAAAGGCCTCCTCTCCTCTTTTTGAGGAGAAGGTTTGGAGCTTATTCCACCACGCTGCTCCAATGCGGGTTGGTGGAATACACATGTGGCAGAATTTCAGTGAAATTAGACACATGCAGGTTTCCTCACGATGTTTTCCTTCACCTTAAAGCACGAGATGAATTATAATCGCAAATTTTTACAATTGCTAATATGCACTTTATTATTATTAGATCAAAACTAATAATTAATTACTAGTATAAATTTACCTTGCGAAATTACAAAAATAAGTGCGGAATACAGGATGCAAAATTTGCTATGACCACCAAGGCTACAGGAAAGTGGCAATTTCCGCAATAGACTATAATATAATGACATTCGATCCTTTTTCGTATTCGGATGAAAAGTATCAAAGGTACCAGCTGTTTTGAGTTCTAGACATGCTTGGAATTACAAAAAAAAACTGACTGTATCCATACCTTATATAATGTTAATATTTATCTAATTATTTTGTAAATGAATGTATGAAGTAAGTAAGTAAATTTCTTAAGTTCGTTTTCGTGTTGTTGAATCTCAGATATCAGTACCACCTGGTGTATATACTATTTTCTATATTTGCATTGTTTTGGATACTATTAACTGTCATGCGATACGAATGTTTAAGTAATAACTATTAACAAATCATAAAACTTTACATAAATTTATTATAGTTACAGACTTAATTTACCAAGCTGTAAATTTAGTCTGTGCCACGAAGTTGCACCGCACTTTGTTATACAATGACTTTTAAATTTAAAATATAAAAATGTATTTTTAAACGAGGTGGCTACTTGTACTCATTACGAAAGTGACTACTTATTTAAAATTACTTTCATATCTAATAAATGTGAACAAAGGATAGACTTTGTCTGTATTTTGTAGATAATATTTTTTTATTAATGTTTGTAGGAAAGCAAACGAGCAGCTAATGATGGTAAGACGTCACATTTTCAAAGAAAATGCCCTGTCATTTTTCGAACCTATTTTAAAAACGGCAAATTTTTTTTACAATATACCTAACGCAATCGGTATTTTTCTAATTGATATGTAACTTTTTATCCTGATTTTAGTTTATAATAGCTTATTGTAAACAGATGTACAGTATTTATATTATATGTACTTCGATGAGAAAATATTTCAATCAGTTTAGTTGCTTTTCTAGCAAAACTTTAAGTATATATATATATATATATTTGGTATATATATATATATATATACCAAAGCGTCCGAGCGGATAACCGTTTTTTGATATATGTGACGACTATAAATTACGCAGCATCGATCTTTGTTTATAGATTAAAAGATGTGTAAAAGATGATTCAGTTATTCATACTACTGGGTCTTTTAAATTTAATACTACGAATACTTTTTAACGAGGAAGTTTCAAGTCTATAATAATTCAAGTTTTTTTTTGTTTTAATAATTTACTGTAGAGGGTATTTGAAAATAGATTTTAATATCCCAATTTCTTTATTTCATATTTGATTCATGAAGGAATTGCGACTAATTAATTATTAATACAAAATGATATTTTATTACATGTATGGATTTCGAAGTTTGCAATTATCTTTTATTACTCAGTCCAGGCCGAAAACATAAAATTGTCTAGAATAATCTGGATAAAACATACAAAGCGCAATCGAAAAAATCAAGTATTTATGTAAGTTATGTCAAGGTTTGCCTCTTGAAGTTTTTTGTTCAGTGATCAAAAGAGGTCCATTAAGCTCAATTCCCCGCTGTATAAAAGAATGCCGACCCGTGCTCTGAACCGGAAGAATCGATTTCAATCTCCTGAACTATTTCGCCACTAAACTGAACGTACTGTTTATTTTATTGATTATATTATTTAAGTACTTCAAAATATCTTAAGTATTTTTTTAATGATATGAAGAATGACATACTGTTGTTAAACGTTATTCTTATATGCTTAATGACGTAAATTAAACCGAAATATTTCTTAATTATAAGTGCAAACTTGATCAAATATGTTATATTTTCTATATAGTTTTATTTAAACCTTTTGTACTACCCATTGTTTTGTCTGTCACTGAGTCATTAGTCGCTTCAGCTGGGAATCACCGCGTAGCGTCGAGTCTTTATTTCAGCCACATAACAACACTACATGACTACGTCCACTGTTACTGTTTGCTCCATTTTAATCTCTATACTTTGTGCAATAAGAGTCACTGTCGATTCAAACCCACTCCTGTCTACTTTGTTCTGTGAGAAAGATAGCGTTCATTCTTTACTGTTTTTCTTTTGACTCATTTTATATTCATATAGTTTTGTATTACATTCCTCTTGTTTGTGGAAGTAATATTGTATCTTTGGACAATATTTGTAACCAAGATTAAACCTACTAACTAATTTAATCTGTATTATTTTATATAATTTTTTCACTTTATAAAAGAAGTATTGTATAATACTTTATTATTGTTATGAAAAAACTTGATTTATTAATTACATTTTGATAGCTATCTAAAATATTTTTTATATATCGGCTTAATTATTCCCAACACGTAACCATAAATATTTTAATTGTAAATGCTGAAAGCTTACAAAATAAAATGGTTTTATATACTGACATAAAAAAGGTTTCTTGCGTTTAAAAATGGTCACGTAAATGTGTTGCAAGTAAAAATGATTGGAAGATATGAAAGAATCCAAAATTGTTCGCTTTGGATGTTTGCTGTTGTGTCTGGATGCGGAAATATGAAAATGTTTCCTGATGTTTGCCGAACCGTGATAAGTTGATTTATTGTAGGTGCCTACGTTGTAGCTCGATAAGATAAAAGGATTCTGTATAAAACTGTCACTAAAACATATTTTAATGTAAATATCGCGTTTCTTTGTCTTCAGTCAATCAATGGTAGAGTAACTTTGATGTCTTCATTCCTCAACTTTTCTTATCGTGGTAATATTCGTTATTTTGTCACAGGAAGTACTTTAGATTTTATTTCCATTACTGGCGAAGTAATTTATTTCGCCAATCCAATTTCCAGTCAATCAAATTAGTATCGAGTAAATTAAGTATAATAAAAAAGCCTCCGATGATCTTAAATAAATGCTATCACTGTGCGAAAGCTTAGATGTTATATAAACGGTACTGCTATCAAGTATTCACCCATGAATTCTATCAAGAACGGACCCTTCAACACGCTATCGGAATTCGGAAACCTAGAAAGGTTTGACAAGACCATTATGCGAATCCATCCCCTACGCAGGGTGTTACGCATGCGCGAAAGCCGACGCGCCGCCCGCAGTTGCTCCACCACACGTCACCCGTGCACACGTTACCAACTACCACTTTGCCGCAGTTGACGCAGTGACGTTCGATAACTTATCGACAATCGAAACGTGTTGAGGTGTTGTGTTACGGATGTGATGAATGCGGTGAATGGATTGCGCCCGTGAACAACTTGCTCGGATGTGACGTAAGTTTTAGTGTGATGCGCATGTTGCTTATATATTTAAATGGTTAATGTGATACTAAAGTTCAATTATTTCGTAATACATGTGGAATTGACAGGGGTGATGTTGACGTAAGAGTTATTATTCCATCGCTCGGTTACATATGGGTTAGATTTCTGAAGGGCAAATATTTCTACTTTTGTTTTTAATGGTATGTAACCTATAAATATTTCTCTTAAAAATTCATATGTAAAAGACATTTATAAATGTAGGTATTCTAGTTTTTTCAATACATATTTTATTAATTAAGTTTTGTTATATGAATGTTTTCAATTATATCGCAATGATCAATGTTCGGAAGTATGACGTAAATCGAAAGAAAACTTCTTTAAATATTTATTTCGTAACTCTGACCGATTTAATGTGACATTCTAAGAATTCTTTCTTTCTTTTAAGGAAATAATGTCGATACCTACTTATGACATTTTGTTAGCAATCTTTTCTTTAGCTTTGTATATGTCTATTCGTGGATTTTTACTTATTTAACATTGTGTCAAAATCTTTTTAACGTTCATAGAAGTATAGCTTTGATATATTTATTTTTGTGCAATTTGCCTTACTTTTTGGTAGTTTTTTTCTGCTCAAATCTGCTGTGTTCTGCTCTTAGTATCGCAGCGGTATAAAACTACCTCATATGATCTTGGAAAAATATAAGTATTAAATACAATGACTTTTTAAAAAATTAAGAATAACTTACCAATAAAAAAATGCAGATTTCTAGGTTAAATGTATACACGAAGTAAACGAATACGAGAAAAAAGAATATTAACTACGTACAAGTACGAAAACAATGACCAGAAATAAAGAATTTTTGCACTTAGGGCTACATGTTTATTTGATGTTTTTAATTAAAGCCTTATTAAATAGTAAAAATTAAGACGGATTCGTAAAATAAAGTAAATGAATATGAGTATCCATTCTGACACCTTTTAATAAAACTCGGATTGTAGTATAAATACTAATTATGACGAAATAACAAAATTAAACTCTGACATTTTGAACGATTTTAGACTGGATTTTTTTGTAGCTCAAATTATATCAAGGTTAAATGTCTCTTTTCTCATGTTACATGTTTTGCTTTTTCATTTTTAATATTTAGCTTTTTAATAGTCATATTTTATTATTAATGTAACGAACTGTAGGAAAATATATTACGTGCATTATGATGTCTCTTTGTTAAGACCATGAAACTAAAAAAAAATATCTTTTAAAATCGAACCGATTTACCGAATATATGTATGTACGTTGGCCAATCTTAAAGCCTAGTCAAGTACGCAGAATATCCACAAGTGAGTGCACAACGTAGATGAACTCTCTTTACCCTTTCTATCGTAGTTCAAAGGACGGCAAATCGAAACGATCCGAGATAAATCAGGCCAACGGCATTACTTACTTACTGACCAAGATACATTGATACAATGTTTTAATAACTTGTTCTACCTTAGAGCTGTTAATGAAAAATGAAATTAAAAAAATACTAACTTTTACATACAAACGTGGATATCGACCCCGGGATCTCGAGATCTACAGCCTTATAAGATAGTCATTAGACAAATTGTGTTTTTGATGCATTTATATATGAGAATTTACAATATTAATATAGTCGTACAGGCTTTATACATTTTATTTATAGGTATTATTAGTCCAAGCGTTCTAACTTGTTTAACTTTCAGACTAGTTTAGATATTTTAAGGAATTGTAATTCCTTGCAATAGTACCGACTATTAGATAAGGCTTAAATATATTATTATGATATTCTCTTTATTACGTTTTTATCTTCATAATTTTCTCAGGTCTACGATTAAATTATTTGACGAAGAAATTGAAGATACATGAAGACAATAAGCCATAACTTAAAAAACCTAAAAGAAACCAAATGCATCATCCTTTTCTAAATTATATAAATCACTTTAACAACCGAAGTTTTAAAAGAAAATATAAAATATATTTAAAAGTGTATTTATTTATTATTAGTTATTTATATAATGTAACAGTAATTCAAATCGTCCACAAGTGGACCACTTTACTACACAAATCAGCGGGTAACGTAACAATGATAGTGTTTGTGCTGTTAAAACGTTCGCTTACACTGAAGTTAGCACACACCAGAGTTTGCTGCACCTCTTCAAGCATGTATTATAAAAGATTGAATGTTTACCCTTCCGATGCTCTGCCGATGAAATATTAAAATTCGATATGACGTTACGAGTTTTAATCGACGTAATGGATATCCGAACATATATTGCAACCCTGTTTTACGAACTTACAATATTATTAATCGTTAATGTATTTTTTATGCATAAAATTATTCGAACAAGATCTATAAAATAACGGTAGGACGTGTAGAATAACATTGAACCTTCGTGTGGTCGATTGATCATTTCAATAAATCAATTTTAAAAAATCCCCAAGACAGGAATATAAACTTAAAAAAAAACCACATAGACAGTTTATTTCAAATATCTTAATAAATTTTAAAACAACATTTAATTCGTCAAATATTGGATTTACCTATTTTTTATTAGGGTACTGTAGCACTTTCCATTGTCAATGAATTACTAATATATTTTCCCCTCCTATTAAGCGTAAATATTTCTTTAGGGTTAGGATCGAAACTGCAATTTTTACATTAAAAGGCGGCTTTTATACGGATCGTTGAGCTGTTGAGGCCTTATTTTTATAAAATATCACCGTAATTAATTGCGGTAATATTTTATTTATGTATTTTATATGTATGTAAAACAAACTAATAGAAGTGAGAGAAAAGACAATAATACCTTTAAAGGTAAAAAAAAACAATAATTTTACTTCAATTAACTAATATAAAAAAAGGTTTAAGGAAACGGAGTTTCTTAAAAATTACATTCTCTGTAAGGTTTATTCTAGATTACAGTTTGGGAAATGATTTTTACTCCTACTTTTAATGCACGTGTAATGCTAGTGTAAGTTTTCATAATCTTTTTAAAGCTCTTCTTATCTTTGCTGTAAAAAAAGTATACGGTTTCTTTTTTCAAAATATTTATGTAACGTCTAACACACAAATGAAACATACATGAGCCAAATTAGATAGAAGCTTGGTATTTCTGGACGTAGTGAGTCAGCCTTTGAATGTTTTTTTTCCTACACAAAAGTAACTATTATATTTGTTATACATATATTTACACAGGATGACAGATAATGTATAATGTGTTTGAAGTTATAGCGTTATATTGTTATTTTTTATATAAAATAAATATTTATACTGGCAAATGGGACACCACCGCGACATTGCCTCTGCACGAAATTAAGTATCCCTCGCAATGTCACTGCATCACCTAACTTGGCTATTAATATGTCATGTTCCTTGTGGCCTGTAGTTACACTGGCTTACTCCACCCTTAATCCGGCACTTAACAATACAAATTATTGTTTGAATATATCGTGACTACTCACGATATATTCAATATCGTGATAGGATATGATTTATGGATTCAAATACTACTCACCTATAGGTGACCTTAAATCATTACGTGCTAGATGTACAAGTATATTCAGACAAACAAATGAGAAAACAGGAATTAGTAAATTTGTAGATAGATATTTTCATCACACGGTTCATTGTTAATGTGATCTCATAGGCAATGTCCTTGTGTCTTTGATTGTATAAACACTGACATCCTTAACTTTACAGAGTAAGACATTTTTTTCTTGACAATAAAACCTTATTTATATAAATGATTTTAATTAATTAAATATTATTAATTATAATACATATCGCATTGAATGATTGCACGATGACTCAGCTAATGGAGTTCGAAGGGGCGCTACCCTCTAATCCGAATTACGAATCGAATAGCAAGGGGTGCAAACTTAAGGGTACCTCTGCGGTCCATTGGAGAACGACATGAATATTACCACGACGCAAGGAGGATTGTTCATCTTATTTCTTGGGTTTATTCTATGAGTCATGTGCTTTGTATTAGTATTTATAAAATATTATCATTTACAATTAAATTACAGTATTATTATTTTTATGTCACTTAACAATGATACAGTGAGTTTTGTTGTGGGTTTGCCGTAAAAAGTTGTCTCAAACTGGCCTCAATCGATCGACGAAAATTTAGTCATAAAGAATCCGAAAGCCCCATTAAAACAGTAACGCGACGCCATAGACAAGCGTATATAATTATAATTATGTCATGTCTATCTGTACTTAGATCTGTATCAACAGACAAATGTAAGCCATTCAAATTGTACGTGATATTCGACAAAGTGGAGATTTGCGTAATCAGTTACAGTTGAACATGGAATTGATTATTTACATAGAATATTTGTTAAATTACAATCAAAATAAATTATAGCTTATATTTGTTTATATAGGTATAGGTATGTTTATATATTATTTATTTATTAGATAGCCAACGATATATATTAAGATATACATTTTCTTATTGCGTATATAAAAATAGTGTTACAGAATGTGTACCAATTATAAGCAAGCATAACATTTAAATAAAAACTTCTATAATTAGCAAAAAACAAAAAATATAAAATAAATCCTTAACTTAAATAATAAAGTATATAACTGAATTTTGATATTAAACATAAAATAGTGAACATCATTATGAGATTCTTCTTATGGATTTATAGACCAAAACTTTAATTCTGTAAATACAAACAAAATTGAATACGTATATGTATGAGGTATTTTTTAATATGTATATACATACTCTTTTAATAAATCGCCGAAAGTATGACTAAATTAATTTTTAACAACACTACTAAATGTGGTTAATCTTTTGATATTAATCTTCTGATAAATTTTATCTTAAAAATAAACAGAAAAGAACAGTTAGTGCCATTTAAAAAACTCTTCGAGAAATACTTCATACGAGGCTATTGGCAGTGCTAGGAGATACCGGTTGACCTAGAAAGCGGGAAATTTGCATATCGGTAATACCGCGCTGTATAGATTGCAGCCTGTTCTGCGGGTCGCCTGTTTCACGTTACACTTTCAAGTATTGGAGTCCATAATTTAATCAGAGTAGAATATTCAAATTAACATTATTTTTAAATTTATGAATACTTTTTGTTTAATGATTTGGTAAAACAAACGTAAAATCCAAGAAACTCAGTGAAGTAATACCTAAATTTCTATACATATTTATAAAATTCTATATTTATAAATATTGTAAAAGTATTCTTTAATTATATTAGAACTCGTTCAAACGTTAGGCGAATTCTAATCCAATGTTGTATGTCACTTAAGTTATTCTGAAAACTACAGTGTCAAAAATGGTGATACATCTATCCGTCTCGATCTGATTCGTAGTAAAATATCCCTCAGTTTGCAAAGAGTCTAAAGCAGTCATTCGAGATATGTGGACAAAAGTTCTTCTAAAGTGAAGGGGACCGAAGCTTCAACCAATATGCTGCTGCACTGCGGATTGACCTATATATGTATATGTAATAGAACTTCTTTCGATATATGCATTTTTCCTTACGATATTTCCCTTTACTGCTGAACGCAATTTTATCTCGACTGGTTAACTTATAAATTAACAATGAAACCGTAAATTTCTTTAATACACAACATAATTATGAACATAAGCGATCATAATTTCGTTGTGAATTAATAATTATATAAACACTAGGTAAAAGGTTTTGCGCTGGCTAAGCTATTTCCAACTTCGTTTTATGTTAAAACTTTATAGTATTACAACAAACAAATAAGAAAAAAAATGTTTAATTTAAAACTCGAAAATGTATATTACGAAAAAGTAATAATGATGATGTTACTTCTGACCTATTTCGGCCACGGTGGTTATTCTCAATGAAGACTAGCCTCCCTATACTACTTGGGACATTACACAAGTGTGTGACAGCTAGTGCGAGTTTGTTTTAGTTATTCAATATCGTTTAACTGCCTTTGTATGGAATGAAAACAGCGCCGGCTAGTAATAATAATCGGAATTGCATACAAATTGCAGTTAACGTCAACGATATCGAATAAATAAAGAAACTTGCATTAGGCATACCAATAGGACGGCAAAATTAACACGATCCGATACCTTCTGATTGTAGGCAGATTTCAGATTGGCAGGCTGCTTTCGAATTATTTGACTAAAAAAAAACCAATAACATTTTTTATGGCCCGACCCGGGATTGAACCTAGGATCCTGATGTCTGTATTCTTATAAAGTAGACATTAGATACGAAGAGACGATAGAGCACGACGTCGTTAATGCCTAGTACTGAGTATACATATGTAAGTTTGCACATTTACTTGTAAGTTTAATTTCAATGCTAAACCTTTGCTTTGAAAAGGGTAACATTGTGAGATAGTGCTCTGAGCTTAAACAATATATCGCGTCGTTAAAGCGTTTGTAATGAATGACTATGTAGGTTGCGATGTAAATTTAATCATTTAACAAAGAAACTTCAGTGTTCACTTAACGTTTAGGTTAATATAAACTCTAATAAACAGCGAATATAATGAAATATTATATTATGAACCGTAATAACCGAACAATTAGAACCGATTTTTCCAAATTATTTAAATGTGAATCGGGCAACTGCTCCTGTTTTTAATTTTTAATTTTTTATTTTATGATTGCTCATAAATGTTCCAAGCTGTTAAAAAAATATCCTCCTTTACATGTAACAACTGACTTTACCCGCAGTTGCATAACCGATGTTTTATTTTAATCTAATTTCTAAAAAGTATAAAACTTTAAGTGTTGCTTGGTTAAAACATGATTAAACTTTAAATGAAAACTCTTTTTTATGGACAGTTTTCCCACAGACCCCTTTTTAGCGGCCATCTCAAAGCTCTTATTTCAAGTGCATTTCCTTGTAAATCGCTTGGAAATATTAATGCCATTGACTTGTTCATTCTGGTTTCTTTAATGCAGCGTACTTCGCTGGAGACGACGACGTGGTAAATCTAGTGTTTATGGTTTTATAATCTATGGACATGGTGTTGGAAGTTTTTAATTGTTGTTTATCATATAATATTTATGAATTCAACCTTTACAAGACTGAGAAGGACTCAGGAAATTATTTTTTATAAAAAAAAAATACAATAGTTTAATATTATTTGAGATATGTTATATATCGTTATTTGGTTTTTGTATAAACTTAAAATATTTTTTTATATTAATAATATTATAACAATATGGGATAGATTGTTACAAATAATTCAATTAATGATGCATATTGATGGCGTAAGCGCGGATAAAACAAACATCCCTCGATGTTGATAGGTCGAGGTTCGACCCTCGTCATTGTTAAGTTAATGACTCAAAATATACCAATTTATCCTTATCGCCGCCAAAATTCAAACAGGATCCCCGTCTATTTCTTACATCGGAGCCACTCGTTACAAATAAAGCTGTTATGAAATCCTTCATTTTTGTTCCCTTTATCTTCATTAACGATTATGAATGTTATGAATTTATCGTTGGTACTCTCTTCTGTTGTTACTTTATGTGTCTATGTGTAGTTGTTTCAAATGAATGTATATATATCATATGTATTAACTTTCCAATCGTCCAACATCCCAGCTTCGCGGTCATTGCTTTCATCAAGCTTGATTACAAGATATTGACTTCAACCTAATTTGACGCATAATTGTATAATGATTTAATAAGTTCACATTAAACATTAGACATTTAGCTTATAAGTAAGGCCTATAGTGTTTTTACATTAAGAACAGCTTGTTTGAACAGCAAATCCGCACGAGCTAAAGCTCGTGAACCGAGTTTTCATATCTTTTATTTTTGTTAACGGTGAAGGAAAAAATCGTGAGAAAACCTGCATGCCTCGGAAGAAATTTACCTCTATGCTTATTCGCAAACTCGCACAATTAATTCAGCGTGATGAAACAAGATACAAACCTTTTCCTTAACAATAAGCGACGCCTTTGTCCAGCTGGGAGATGATATTTACATTAATTACAAAGCTAACTTTAGTATAAAATGGAAAAAAAACTTAAATGTTCTGAAAACTAATCCTATTATGCTCAATAATAGGCTCCTTCTATTTAATTTGTAATTTTAAGGAAACTTAATTTAAAAAACGAAGCAAAAATTATGTTAACCCTGTTCAATTTATTCTATTAATTACACTGATTAATGTTTCGGTAATAAATGCGGTACATTATAATCATGCGAATGTCATACGGTCAGCGCGAGCTCGCGTCAGTCCACTTCGGTGACTAGGGTTATATGTCGCACACTGGTTGAGCGATTACGTAGCTTCGTAAGAAGCTGATTTATGTGTCATAATATATCAGGATTAGTTCAAGTATATAAACTAAATTACGTTTAACGTTAAGAAGATCTTATGTCCAATTCGTGACAGACGACTATAATATATTTTTGACTCGTTGACTCATGGGAGAGATTAGTATTCGAAATCCTGGACGCAGACAGTTTATAAACCCATTTTTCTTTTAAGCCGCCAACTTGCCAGAGTTGTCGTGGCTTATGTCGTAGCTTTCACACATATATACATGGTTTGCATTTTATCCTCCCGTCTACATGTTTCTTATTAAATATTCACAATGACGAATCAGCAAAATATATTTATTAGTTTGGTTCTCTATAAGGTTTTGATCATACAAAGATTAATATCAATCAATCTCAATTTATGTAAAATATATTTTTAACAAATAAGTATGTCGTGTTACGTATACCGCATCTATTTAACAAGCGATTACTGTACACTTAACCGGACCTAGCCAGTTTACTCCACAGCCATGTGAATCAACCGCACGATATGCCCTACGATCGTTAACAGGGTCATTGACTGCACTGCGGGGTTGGCAAACAACCCATTTCGATTGAGCTCAGTTCTCTATTCTGCATATTATGTGCTCTGTTTATACGAGTATTAGTCGATCGACGCTTGAGCACTAGTCGAGACAGTCTTAAGTTATTGCCCCATTTACAATTAAACGGCACAAAGTCATCTTGCTTTAGGTACGCTTGTGCAATAAATGAAAACTTAATATGATTTGATTGGATCTCTTCTTGGCATTTGACATCTTTAAATAGTTATAATGTGGAGAAATTTTGTATAATGAAAAATATAAATGTGAAAGTAAGTCTGTCTTTCTTTTACGCTTTTACAGCTAAACTATTGAACCGATTTTGATAAAATTATAAAGCAAGCTCAAGTAAGAGCATATGCTTCTTTTATACAGAATACATGGCCCCGATAATATGCAGGCAGTGCCGCGTCTGAACTAGTTAAAAATAAATAATTCGTACTGTAAACAATAATGTCAGTGTCAAAACCACGAATTATTTCAAGAAATCTAAGATTGTTTTAAGTGACCCGAGTTACTTCTAAGTATTTTGTATTGTGTCACATAAAAGCTATTTCGCTCCAACGGTATATCACTTGTCTAATTGTATTAAGTAAAATATTTGTATTTGCTAAAGTGAGATTTAGATGTTCTTGTACTTGAACATATTTGTTTATAACAAACCGTATTTGGTATCTTTTGTGAATATACATAATGTAGGTAATTGTACATTGTTATATTTGTTTTTAGTTTGCGTGAACTTTAATATGAATATATATACGTATTTGAACACCTTAATCGCGAAACGTGTTGAGTGCTTTAATGTTTTTATGAGTCTACCTCGTTGGTCTAGTGGCTAGATATAAGATCGCAGACTCCAAGGTCCTGTGTTCAAATCCCAGGTCTGGCCAATAAAAAGTTATTGGGTTTTCTATCGAAAATTCTCAGTAGCAGCCCGGAGTCCGGAAGTTGGAACACTCCCCTTGGAAACGTGTAAAGCCATTGGTCCTGCGCCTGAACTCTTTCCGGTCGTGTCGGATTGCCGTCCCGTCGGATTATGAGAGTTAGGAAATTCCGACACTCTGTGCACTATAATATGTCCTGCGCAGTTGGCTATTCTCTCTTGAGATTTATTTATTTTTATTATGAGTATGATATTTCACTGAATTGAAATCACACTGAATTTGAATTTTCAAAATTATTTCCAAACTTTTTATATAACAGTATAGTTGTTAAAAATGAACACCACTTTAAATCTATTTATTAATTACTAGTTTCAGTCACCGGCTTCGCACGTATCACGTTGTTCGGTTGAGCAGTTAAAACAAACAAACGAACTCACATTCGCATTTATAATATAAGTAAGGATTACTAGTTAAGTTAATTGAAACTGGAATATCCATTCATACATTATGAATGGATATTCCGGCATATGTACGACCAGATAAAGTGTAACAGCTTATAACTCGTCAAAATCAAAGCAGTTTAATTTATTATTATTGTATTATACATATGTATATAATAATATAGCAGTAGTCTAACATACGGAACACTATAAATGTTATATATATGTACGGACGGCGCACGGGCAAATAGGCCTGATGGTAAATTGTCACCACTGTCCATAGATATTGGCGCTGTGCACGTATTTTAAAAAATATTAAATATCCCTTATCGCATTACATATTATGTCCCTTGTACCTGTAGTTACACTGCCTTGTTCAACTTTCAAACCGGAACACAACAATGTTAAGTATCGCTCTTTGGCATTATAATATTGGATGAAAGCAAAAAGCCATGTCACCAAGTGTATAATAATAAAATATACAAAAATATCTCATAAACAAGAAAAGATCAACACCAAAATGTGAATGTGAAATGTGCCATAAAATATAACATACATTATATTGAATTTTTTTCAAATAAAAAGCAATATGTACGTCTTAATTTTAAGGTGACATTTACAATTTGACGTAAAAATGGCGCCTACATTGCTTTTATGAACATTATTATTTCCTTGGCTTTAAATGTTGTTATTAAGAAAGGAGAAAATTTTGAAAATATACCACGACTGGGTTGTTAGTTTCCTGACCAATACATATAAAGAAAGAAAATCAAATGACTTACCTAATGTATCCTCTGTTGGTCTGTCTGAAGTAGAAAGAAGGTTCCAGTGTATATTTTTTCATTCATTCATTTCGTTAAAGTTTGTGTAGTAAGGATTTAAAAGTTATACGTAGATCCTTATTCTACCCGTGCGAAGCAATGGCGGGTAGCTAGTATAAAAAATAATAATAACTACGGGATAATCGTTTCACTCCCGCTCGCACGGAAGCAATATGGCGTTGACATATCTATGTATGGAGCTAATCTCCACCCGGCACTGCATTCGTTTAATGTGGAATACTCGCGCAATTCCTTTTGTTCTGTGTTCTGGAAAAACGTAAAATATTAGACATTCTTTTGAAATAAGCTAACGTAAGAATAGAAAATGTTCCAGATAGTGGTTCGTGCTTAGTATATACTACATATTATATCACAAATATTTAGTTTACAATACATTTGCCAGTTTTTGTCCAATATGCCTCTTGCTTTATTATATTAGGTTTTGGATTTGGCGACAGGAAGAACCTAAAAGTAATTAGATAATTATTATCTGTTCTTGCACTAATCTGTGTCATAAATTATATTATATTCTGTGTTATTCAAAAATAAATATGAATATATACGCGTACACCAAATGCTTCTGGTTTGTTTTTAATTGAATAAGCTGTGAATTTTTTTAAGTACTTATGTTATTTTTTCTCTTTTTTTACAGGTAAGTATTTTTAATACGAAGACAATACGACTACTACTACAGTAAACTTCGTTCTCGTCAGGTGATGTACCAAAATGAAATACTAAACAGTAACAATAAATCTCAAGCTCAATATTACATTCATGACCACTCCTAAAACTATATTACGTCCGGTGGTAAATTGTTGTTAAATAAATATATTTAAAACATTTACTAAAATGTAAATTATTAGCTTATGAAATACTAAGTTACTTCCCGGTGTGAGTTGCCATGCCATTTTTAATTATTTTGTAAAATTATCTGATATGAATTACAGATTATTATATGTTCAAGGTAGGACCACTTTCGATGTGTAAACGCATATGTTACTTACAAAATCGATCAAATGTTAACATTTTATGAAATTCAAACTATATAATTTCAAAGAATTATATATATTCCTATATTCCTTATAGCATTTATAGTATTACTCTGAAATAAATACAATTCCAGGCCATCACCACAGCAGTACAAGCATTCATTAGTGAGATGTAACGTGGTTTTTGTTTGAAATACAAGAAATATGGTTCGTAGAACATATAAAATGATAACAATAAAATGAAAACACTCTTAAAAATAGACTGTAAAGAAATACTTTGTTTATATTAATATATCATGCATATAAAAACGTAATTAAATTCAAGTCATTCATTCGTCTCGTATAATTCCTTACATTATATTATTCACATCTCAACGACAGAACCACGTCATCCCACCCATTCCCCCCTACCCTTTCTTCCGCTTGTCACTCATGTATCCTATTTTCAAGTCTTGCCAGTGAGAAATTTACTTTAATAGTCAAAAAAAAATATTTTTGTTTAAAAAACACTTCAGGCAAGAATAAGTAAAAAAATTTATCGTTTCTTTTGCTTTACTTTCTAAGGCATAGAAAGGTTTTGAAATTAATTTAATTTGAAAATCAATAATATATGTACGCCTTAGAAATAAATGATTTCTGCGTGATAAACTCAAAATATTCATGGCATAGACAGTGGATTAAAATTTTCTTAAAAATGTAAAATAGCTTGTTCACAAAGAGTTTATCTTGTTTTTCTAAAAAAATTATAGGTATATAAAATATAATGTTAAAATCTATGTTACCGTACACCCTTGTAAAATAAAACTCCCCGCTTTAAAATCACGCGGCTTGAGCTTTATCTTTATGTATAAATTCGCCAAACAAAGTTTTAGTATGTTCTACTTTAGGCAGCGTTCGCTGGAAAAATGGTCTTGACTTGAAATATTTTTACTTTTAAACTACTGATAAAATAATGGTGACTTCGGTGGATGAAATAAGAAATACACAATTTTTTGTATTGACCTGAAATCCGAGCGTAGCGCCACTTACCAGATTTAATGGAAACCATCCATCGGTTTAGGTACACACACGCACAGACGGACTATTTAAATGTATAAAGATAATGCTGATTCGATAAATTCCCTTTTATAATAATTATTTCACAAATTCAAGACGAAACAACGTATAAATTCAGGAATACTAGAAAACAATGAAATCTTACCTCGATCTCACTACTTAATATTATATACCTCTATTATGCCTCTAATACCTTATTTATTTGTTGTGATAACGCTATTTGATGACAAATATACATACATCCTTGTAATGTATTCAAATACAAGTAATACGTTGTTTGTACATACTTCTGCACAATATTTTATAGCTACGGTCTCACGGTTCGCGAGCTCCGAGGGAGGAATTGAAGATGATTACAGAAATATTCTTATTTTATACATTAGAAACATATTACGATGGATTTTTTTCATTGACATTCGTTTGCAAAAATATTTATTATTATTTTTATTCTTAAAAAAGCAGTGAACGGCAATGTAGATATATTATTTTTGTAACATTTTGATATACTGTTGTGTACGTCAGTAAAAACTTTAAAAAAGCGGTTTTTTCTAGTACCATTCATTAGTCATATCATTTTATATAATTTATAATAATTAGTAAAACGGGAGTCTATATGAACACGTGTCAAATCGAATATAATATAATTAATATCTTAAGCGTGTAAACATTAATGCTTCATAAATTTTGTCACGGGTACATATACTCGGGGTTTGTAATTTAACGTGACGTGGCGCCTTCGAGAAATTTATTGTGCGTATAGACAATATCGGGCGTAGAGGCGCGTCGTAATGCAAAGTAAATTTTGTGCCTCGTTCATGTTTATTGGACATTTTGTATGAACGACGCGTTACCCTCGTATTTTATAAAATTTGATAAGTATACACGCCGTGTATTTGTTCTTACTTATTTAAAGGTTTTGTTTATAGTTAATATTTTTTTTTATGTAATGTCAATAAAAATTTAGAAATACATGCCTAATAATCAGTTTTAAAAATCAATTACAAATAAATAATGAATAATATCACGATATTTCATCACGAATACCGCAATTCTTGAAGAATCAAGTTTTCAACGAGTGCGTCTTACCCGTTATGACCTACGGAGCCAAGACGTGGACACTGACAGTGCGTTTGGTCCACCATTTTAAAGTCGCTCAGCGAGCTATGGAGAGGGCAATGCTCGGAGTTTCTCTGAAGGATCGAATCCCAAATATGGTGATCCGACACAGAACCAAAGCTATCGATATAGCCCAAAGGATTAGTAAGATGAAGTGGCAGTGGGTAGACACATATATCGCAGAACCGACAACCGTTGGAGTAGATGTGTTTTGGAGTGCAGACCACGCCTTGGCAAAGGTAGTGTCGTCTCTCTACGCTCCGGCTAGGTGGAGTGACGATACAGACAAAGTGGCTGGCAGCGGATGGAGGCTGAGAGTTGAAGATCGAGCTCAGTGGCGTGCCATTGGAGAGGCCTATGTCCAACAGTGGACGACGAAAGGTTGACGATGATGAGGATGATGATGATAATTTTAAATTTAATTACAACAGTTTTTAAATTTTACTGCAAATGTATTGTTTATATGATAAAGGAATCAAAAAACATTTTTTCTTTAATTTCTGTCAAAATACTTTTTTTTAAATAAATCAATTTCTTTATGAAAACACAAATTAAATTCGCACGTCAAAGTTTATTTTACTCAAATACTACTTAGTGAGATTTTCTGCAACACTCGCAAACAAATTTATTGGATTTAATAAGAAAGTCAGTGAAAGATTTTTAGTAAATCCATTGTTGTTGTATCACCTAAATGAAAAGATAAATTCACCTCATAATTTATGGCGTAATAGGTTATTACCTAGCTGGTCATAATCGTTTTGCTTTGCCTGTGAACCAAATAACTTTATTAAAGATTTGACTCTAATGAGGACAATTATTAGGTGGACAAACATTTCATTACGCTGGTGTGATTCTCTAAAAGTGTTATATACCACACACATAGATCATAGTATATATTATATAGATGTAATATAAGTTTTTATATATGTGTTTTATTATCTTTTTTTTTTGTAATAATTATGATAATAATCACTTCGTATTTATAGCATCATGGATCAATGTTTTTTATTTTATTATTATAAGGTAATGTAACTTTCAAAATAACGACGTCATTTTTTTATTTATACCTATTTATATTAAAAGATGAGATGGCCTAGTGTTTAAAACACTTAATTTTAATCGAAGATTGCGCGTTTAAATGCGGGCTAGCACCACTGGAACTTCATATGCTTAATTTGTGTTTATTATTCATCTCGCGCTCGGCGACTCAAGTATAGGATGATAATCTGCGACATGTTTACCCGTATTAGCCGCGTAGTGGAGTAAGCTTCACACCTTCTGTGGACCAAGTCTTCTCAAGGGGTTGAGAAGACTTAGGTCAGCTGTAAGACAGATTTACAGCCTGTTACATACATTTCAATCAAACATGACGTAATAGAAAAAAGGTTGCTTTTTCAAAGATGAGCAGTCATCAGTGGGCTGTAAGTAATAAACGGCTGTAAGTTGAATTCAATGGTGAACTTTCGACGTAATAAAATGATTTTATTGTTGCTATTTAATTATATAAGTGTATAAGGGACTTCCTAATATTCCGATCCATTACAATAACTAATAAATCAGAAGTATAATTAGAGACAAAAAATTAGGCCATGTTTACCATTAGTCATATTCTAAATTAAAATAAAAGCTTTAGATGGAATTTCTAACCTGAATATCTAAAACTAAGCGCTTAACTCAGAGCATACTTAACCCCCTTAGGAACAACCGAGTTTAATTATAAGTAAATAGTACCAGCTATTAGTCGCTTTCAAATGTACATCATAATATTTAAAGGCGTTATACTATTAATATTTTGCATTTACACGAAGACATTTGTGTATTGGTTGTTTCATTGACGTGACGTCAGTTCAGAAAAATATTCAAAGCAATGTTAGAATACTATAATATTAAATTATTTCAAAGTCGAAAATTAAAGTTCATTACAATATACTTATAGAATGTGACCACGTAACTTGTATTTTTATTCGTAGCCGTGTAGACATGATGTAGCAATCGTAATCGGCTTTCGCACCTACATAGCTACAGCGTACATAGCTTACATCGGTGCTACGCGCTAACAATATATAATAGAAACTTAGTAGCTTAACATTACAAAAAGAATCATTCATGATTTATTTTAACATTGCAATATCGCATAGTGCATTGTAAGGAATATAAAAATCTTCACTACCATAAAAAAATGACATGTCATGTTGTATTGCTTACATAAGTATGATTTATAAAAATACTTATTTATAGAAAAAAAAAACAAAAAATATTATTTTAAAGACAAAGTGACTTTCGAAGTGAAACATTCGAATTAAATAAGTGCTATTATGAAAATAATACGACATCAAAGCGTACGACTATATTAGGATTTAAAAAAAAACACGGATAATATAACGAGTAGTATAAATTTGTACTCATGTACCGTTTCTCTAAATAATTGTAGTTTATACTGTTATATTATCAGTCAGCGGAATATAGCTTTGCAATTTAATATTACCAGACAACCAGATATGCAATAGATAAAACATGTCAAAAGTACTTTAACGGAACGCTACTCGCAATAAAAGGTTTAAAATAAGAGCCGTAGCGAGTATGGTACTTCATTTACAACGTCGCCTCTGCAATGAGAAGTCAAGTGGATTCACTTGGCGCCGGTGCAATTTGTGTCCCCGCGTTGCGCCTTTCAATACGCGTGCTAGATACCGTCATGAAGATATGTCAGTCATAATTCCTAATATATTTTTTTTGAAATATCTGAGAATATGTCGAATGTTAGAATGTATAATCAATTTAAAGTTAGATACTTTTAAAAACATTTAAACATCGATCGGGTGTAGTATAAGATCATTAATGATGTGCTCCTGACCGATTTTTGCAATGCGGACATTTCCAAGGGAGAATAGTCAACGTATGACATATTATATTGAAGAAATTTGTGGGCGAACATTAATACCTTTTATTCCCTCACTCTCATAATTCGATGGGACGGCATTCCCACACAACCGGAAAGAGCTCGGGCGCAAGACCAATGGCCTTACGTGCATTCATGGCCTCTACTAAGATTTTTTCAACTGAAAAACCAGTTGAAAAAGGGTCCGGCCCGTGGTTTGAACTCAGGTGATCGAGATCTTCAGCTTTATACGCTAGTTACTAGACTGTCAGAGAGTTAATACTATCATAAGACATATTTAAATCTTATGTCGTTTGTACATGGTATAGTGACACATGCATAAAACATATAAGACACAAACTAATGCATGATTTACAAGGACAAGCATTGATAAAACAAAGCCAAGGTACATATATAAAATGTATTCTATTATAAACAAGACGCGTGTTAACCTTTAAGCATTTAAATTTCCTGGAAATAACAGATGTGACTGTTATCAATAAAGCAACATCCCGGAAATATTCCATAACTTATAGTCGCGACTTTGTTTGCATGCACGGATCGTATTGAGAAATGCGTACTGTTTATGCCCAGGAAATGAAAATGTAAAATTTCCTGAGTATTTTGATATAATATTTTTCTTAAAGTTTTAGTTATAGCATGTATATTAAATTTTATTTTTCAGGCAGTATTCAACTTCGCCTGTTGGATGTTTGGCTTAAAATCGCGCAACTGAATTTTTAACCAAATTTCATAATTATAAACGATTTATCAGAAATTATCCCTTATTTGATGCTGGTATGACCAAGTATCATATATAAATACATTTGATTGTTTGAAATGGCAGCCTATAAAGCTTCTTTTAAAAAATGTATTTAATTATAGTCTCTGCTAATATTATGCGAAAGTAACCCAGTTTGTCTGTTACGCTTTCACGGCTAAATAACTGAACCGATTTTGATGAATATTTAGTATGAAGCAAGCTTGAACCCCAAGGGTGAACAAAAGCTTTTTACGCCAAACACCTGCTGCTCCTTCCCTTCTATTATATAATAACTTTTACAAATTTAATGTACTTTATCGATTTATTAAATAAGATATACATATATAATGTCGTGTCGTATTTATTTATATTATCTTAATGTCAACTTATATATTAAATAGTTTTTGAAGTGCAGCTTTGTTTTAGTGCTGCCAAATAAACCACAAAGTACCCACTATGCGTGATCCTCACAGTGCGGTGAAAAGAGTGGACCTCGCATTCACTACCAGCTCCATTTTCATAATCTAGTCTTTTAGCATATATTGCAAAGTAACACCTAAGCGTATCGCCGGCACTCTTAGGTGAAATGAATGAACCCGCCAAGCGCGTCTAGCGAGGCTACGTAAAGATTAATTGTATGTATTTTATATTTTGTGTTTAACGGTGTCTGTGAGACTATGTAACTTATGAGATGGAATAATGTATAAAAAAATAATCAAAATATCTTAATACACAGTTTCTATTTGGAATTATGGCAAAGTCATGTCAAACGTATTTTTCTTATTTTTAAAATAGCGTGTCAAACTTCTTTTATTTATTAATTAACAGCTGTCTGACTTACAATGTGTAAAATTCAAACAAAGTTACTCCTTCCATTTCCCTTTAAAGTTGAAATTTTCAAAAGAATGGAATTTCGAAAAGAGCGCGGATTACGTTATAATCTAAACCTGTTAAACATTTCAGTATTGTAGGTAATGTAGACTCAGTAGTTTCGCTGGTATTGATAGTTAGTCATGAGAAACGATTTTATAAGTATAGATGTTGCTATATATAAGAATAGATGTCGAGTAATGTCATTGTTATATTTTGATGACCGGATATAAAAAAAATAATATATTTTTTATGAAATTTAAACACACATTCCAGTTTTAAAATTGTATATATGAACATAATTTACGTCCTAAAGGCATTACAAATGCGAAATTGTCCAAAACACTAACTGCATCTACTTCACTACAAATTAATATATTCGGGCTGTTGGGGTCAAGCGCTCTCTGGCGGGTCGAGGACGATACTCGCTTATTTGTTGCAGTGATGTTATTAATTTCTATCAAATTTGCTGAACATCCTTCATACACCGTTATTTGATTGGCAATTATTATTAGTTACTTGTTTGTATAGTGTAGTGTATTCAGAATTTTTAAATTTTCAACTTGTTTTAAAGTGGTAAAGATTTTTGTAAGTATTTGTATAAAATTGTATAGTATTTTCATGATAATAGATTTATAACTATTATTCTTTTTAAAAAGTATCGATTTGATTTTTATTGTATTGAAGTAACTATGATACGAGCATCATAAATATACTAATTAAATTTACTCACACGTTCATTGATGGAGGGCCTTTACACAGTAAAAGACCTTTCTCTCGGTTAAGTCGCAATAATATTAAATTTGTAAGATTTAATAAAACATTTTTTTTTTAAATTAGATGAATTGACAATTAATATATATCTAAATCACAGAAACATAATATTCCATGATTTTGATTATTGTTATTGATGGCAGACAAGCTTCAATATATGAATAAATATATCTGTAGTTCACATGCCAAAATCGCAGCCATCTTAAGGATTTGAGTTGATTTTAACTTTGTGTTAAAATGATACCGACCCTTCCTTACCTAATCTATACCAGCTGTGTTAGTAAACTCAATTTATTTTTCAATCTTTATAAACGAGTTGTCCGTTTCTTTGATGTGTATATAATTTCTATAATTTATATTTATGCTATTTAATGTTCCTGCAGCACTCACCACCACCACCACAATCTTAATTTTAGGATTATCGATAACACTATAATATTCATACACATGTTTGTTGTACATTGTTTGTTGGGCTCTACGATGACTTCTTGGTTGTATTGAAATGTTGTGTGCCAATTGTTCTTGAAGAGGGTTTTACTGTTCTTCGCGGCCTGTATGTTGCGTCATCTCTTATATGTATTCTAGTATTTATGAGCTCAAGGTTTTTATGTGTAAATATTCTTAAAAATTTCTTCATTTGTTTTCATCACAGTTTTTTTAAAGTTATAATAACATGTCCTAAAATACCCAATATGTTGAGTAAATATGCACATTCGTAGCGCTGCTTGTAAAACATTCGTTTCCATTTCAAATTTGTTTTTTTTTCAACATTTACTTTGATGTACGAGTTGGAAGTTATGATTAAAGTTGATCGTATTTAAGTGCAGTAGATGCGGTGTAGCTACTTTGATATTCAGTAAGGGAATATTAAAAGTTACTTTTGTTATTATTACAAGCTTTTGTTTAACTTGCAATGCATGTTTGTTCGGGTGGAATCTTAATCAACTGATTGAGCTGAAATTTTGTATACACGTGTAATTTTAATGACAATGTATGATTAACTGTGTGACGTCATTCTAAATCCGACATGGCGGAACACCCAAGATGACAGTCTAGTTATTTTTAATGCACTCCTGCAATATAGGTATCATATGAAAGGCCTTGCTGAGAAACATTCAAAAAATAAAGTGACGTCACTCTTAATCTAAAACGGCGGATTTCTAAAGATGGAGGACTAAATGTTTTAGGCTTACCTACAATATGGGTATCAAATGAAAGGAATTAAGAATACGAATGCTAGTTAAACACCGTTGTTCCAATTCCTCTGAAATTTTGGTGTATTGGGGTTTTAGGAGTCCTTGATTATGATATTGAGGTCGAATTGTTCAAGTCTGTAGCAACGGTTGGTTAACTTTGACTTGAGGAATTAGGCGAGATAGGTGTCAACAGCAATAAACAAGAAAACATCATACAATTAACAGACTGAGAAACCTTTCCAGCTATAACTAAAAAGTAAAAAATAAATTAAAAGAAAAACAAGCTTTTATGTTAATGCGCTAAAAGAATATAATAAACTTTCCCTTTAAAACTTTTACTATCAACTTATAACGTAATTTATATGAACAGCTTAAGATTTACTTGTGTAGATAAAAATAACTAAATTAAATAACTTGATCTGATTGATTTTAATTTTTAAAATTTTCAAACTAAGTAAATACGAGTACTTAAATCTCGCAACAAGCTTTAAGTTTCTTTTAAGCACATTTAAATAAAAGTTTTGTTTTTTAAAAAAGTTTTTTATTTTTAATTTATTCATTGTGAACTTAACGAGCAATGAACAAGAATACAGATTGATATTTAAAACTTGGCTATCTCATCTCATTTTCAAGGGAAAATAAGCACGAATCAAACGAAGCTTTATATTAGTAGTTAATTGTTTTGATTACATTGATAACAAAGACAGTATTTTATTATAAACCAAAATTATCAATGAGATAAAGATTTGTAATAACTGTGCTTCCCAAGCCCAAGGTATGTTTTTCTGACCTGGCGGTAGATTATTAAGCAAGTGACTTACTTACCTACCTTTACTTATTTACCAGGTCAGTTTCTTTATTAAATAAATATTTTGACTTACTTTGATTAATTTCCACTTGCACTAATAACTAATATTAGTTTATAATTTATAATATTAGTGTGTATTATCATATAATAGAATATTCATATTTTTACTGAAATTGTTGCATAGTTGTGACAGTTACTAATTTCTGATTACAAAAATAACAGCGTTTTATTAAGAGATTTCAGTTAACGAAGTATAAGACGGTTAATAAATAACTTGAATATTACACAGAACCTACAAATTTGGAATACTAAAAATGTCAGACACCGCTGAACAAACGTAAAAGCGTGCCAAATGCATTCTGTTTTACCGCATACTACAAAATAGCGTCCACTATGCTCGAACTTTCTTCTCGACGAGTACACCAAAACGAAATGCGATGTTTGTTCTAGTCGAAATTGGACGAGTAACACATGTTTGTTAATAACATGGCTCATTAAAGTTATAATATCCCCTTTTTTACATTTTGCAAAGACAATAAACATTTTTGTCGGGGTAAGTGGAGACTTCGTTAAAAATAAAATAAAAATTGCAATAAGTTATAAAATGATATTTCATTTGCTACTTCATTATTCATTATTTCACGTGCTATTGCACGTCACGTAAATTTTTTTGGTAGTAATAAACATATTAGTACTATAAAGTTTTGCGAACGAAATAAATAAATAAATATTAGCTTATATTGATATCACGGGTATTATCGTTTGTTGATTTATGTTGCGATGTGTGTACAATTCCATACAAACATATATTACGTTATGAATTTCATTTTATTTACAAGTCACTAAACAATAAATATGAAAATATATTTAGGTGTTAAGATTCAGATGAGATCATGTTTGATACCATTAGTTGTCCTTGTCTATTCTAAAATAAAAAAAAGTAAAAATTTCTAGGTTTCCTATAGCACAACATTTTAACCGTGACTTGTGTTGTGTTAACATGAAAGCTATATTCATATACGTACATTGAAAACCTTCACGAAAGCTGTTAAATCGTAACAAAGTTGATGATATGAATTAACGACTATTAAATGTCCTGTTGAATCATATATATACCTACAAACCAGAATCTTTTCTCTCTAGCGGTTCGAGTCAGCCTTACATAATACAGCTTCCGCTAAGTATTTTAATATCCGGATTAGAACCTTGTACCGCGGCTCGGGTGCGGTCGTCGGATTGTGGTTTGCATTAGAGTATACTCCAGACCCTTTCGCTATTAAATACCTTTTGCGGTATACGGTATTCTTCTTGAGAAATATTTATATGACCAATAATAAATATGAACTTTGTATGTACATACAGTATACTACCATTTGATAATATTCATTCGCGGAGTTATAATTTATATATATATATATATAATTTATTTATATATAAATTTCAGATATTTTTTTATAGTGTGCATTTTGCGAAAATCCATTGGTACTTTTTTAAATAAAATTGCGTACCTATTGCGCTTTGGTACTTTCAATACAAATATTAAATTGCGTTGCACATTTACTTATTATATTATTATGAGTATATCTCATTTCGCGCTTTGCGATGAGTGAAATATATAAAAAATCTTGGTAAAAGTAGTATATTTTATAAAGTTCGTAGTCAGTTATTTTGTACAAAAAGCGATTGATCGGTTTCCGTACTTTTACTGTATCATTAGCCGCCGTTGCTCAGACAGATAATGTTTAATCAATTTCAGCTGGCGTCGTCGGGTCAAGCAACTCTTGCCTCTATTGAGTAATAGAACTATTATGAGTAATGAAATATGTTTATAGATTAAAGTTGTATATACAGCTTTAGCTATGCTACGTGCAATATTTTAAAAGACTGCATTCTTGATGTGATTGATTATCAATAATCTTAGTATTATAAATTCCTAGTGTAGTCATAATATGTGGCACAGAAGGCAATTATGTCGCGGAGTTTTGTAAGTCGTTACGGTGTGTTTAATTCATTATTCATTTACATTTTTTTTAAATTATTTTTTACATTTTAATTCACACCTACTGAAGCAGTGCTGTAACAGTGTGCTAGTTTTCATAATCGTGTAAATTCTGGTTTTAAACGATTTGACCGTTCGAGTTTATATTAAATTTTTATGACTAAACAAAGATTAAAACCTACGCTACGTTCATAACAAAAAATATATTTAATCTTTACCCAATGGTAAAGACTACAACAGTAACAATACATTATAATATATAATATTATTTCTCAAATTAATAATACACAATTTTTAACATACGTTCAACGAATTAATTTTGTAGATTTTCTTTCGTAGTAAATTAAATTCGCTTATGGAAAAATGAAATCGTTTTAAGGAATATTGATATTATTAGAAAAAAATAGGAAAAGAACAATAGTATTGTAGTATTTATTCTCATATTAGATACAGGTTATGTAATGTTATTTAATTACTAAATGGTCTTACAAAGGTCGTTTTATTTTTATTTAACTGCATAATATTATTAATTTTATTATAATTACACACCCAAACGTTTTCTGAGTTCATCTTTTTTACTATTATCACAATAACTATTTTCAGTGAGTTAAAACGATAATCGCACAAAGCAAAGGTATTAAAGAAAAAGGACGAACGCTGCGTTCGTTACCGACTCCCATGTGTGTGTATTCGCTAATACGGCCTCACTTATAGCACTTATATGCTTTAAAACCCTCCTGAAATGTAGCAATAAACAGGAGACAATCCCGTACGTGTATACAAGCACTTTGTGTAGAATGTTTATATTGATGTGTTTTTTTTATACGTTTTGAATCATTACGAAACTGACGTATGTCTGGCTTACTTTATTATTACTTATTTGGGGGTGTACAAACTCGTCTTCCCAAGCACTAGCTTCTAACACTATGTCACAATGAAACCAACATTTCCAGAAAAATAGTTTAATTTTTTGCTTATAATACAAAAACATTAAACACGTCTATGTAATACTATAAAACAAACTATTGTAGAAAAATACGATGTATACGATATACGATGTAGCCACACTTTTATGAATAAAATAAAGTCTATGAAAGACTCTTAAACGTAATTCGAGATCAGTTTGTCCTTAAACTGCCCGAAGTCAATTTACTTCTGACAATTGTCATGTGCAATAGCGATATTATTAGAGAGTTATAATTGTGAAATAAAACCGTGTTATTATTGTATTTTAATTTAATAAAGTGATTTAAATGTGTTAGTGAAGCGATTTAAAATAAATTGTCTGACAATAAATGTGTCTTAAACTATAGTCGCAACCCTTTGTAGTAATTATTTTACACTATAGCACGAAATATACAAATTGCTTCTAACGCTATTATCACTTAACAAAAATCCTATTAACATATAATATTTTTACTTATTATTAATATATGTAAGTACCTTGACATTTTAAGTATTCGAAAGTAGTTATTTTAAAGCTTTAAATAGGTGTAAAATAAAAATAAGCAATGAACATTTATATATCTTACTAGGTACTTCGCTATAAAGCTTTTAAATAATAATTATTTTAACTCTATTGGTTGCCACGGCGCACGACAGTAAATCTCCAGTAAATTTTTCTGACATCGTCAACAATCATTGTCATATTGCAGCCAATTTACACAAAACCATAAAAAATACTCACTAACACAAAAATCCGATCGATAGTTCTTTTATTTATCGCGTTCATATAGACAGACAGACGCGGTGGCGTACTTTGTTTTATATATGTAGTGGTGCATACTGGGCCGCTTTTGTATGTGAATATTGTACATTTTTATATTTATTTACATACGTATGAATGTGAGTGAACTGAACTGAAATCGTATATTTTTCTTTCGCAAAGTGAATAAAAAATAAACTATACAACAAAATGTTCATACCTGCGCTTATAGGAAGGGCGGGTTGGCTGATAGAGATAGTTTTTAGCATTAATTATTATTAAAAACACAGCCGCGATCTCCGATTATTATAAATATTTGTATTGAATATAGCTCGTACAATATGTAATTGTTTTCGGAGTATTTATTTTATGAATTTCGTTGATTTCTTACTCTAAGACAAAGTAATATAGTGAGGACTATTAAATGCAATTCACTTATTTTATATTAACAAATTGACGGTAGCTTTACATTAATTGTATTGCCATGTTAGTAGCGTACAAAATTACTGTATTTTTTATTAAATTTGACATTTAAATTAAGCAATACATACGTATCCTATGTTCATATTATGCAAATGAAGTGCTAGCCCGAGAACGCAGGAACATTGTTTGCATGCAAACATTTTAGACGGGTCCGCATCAGCGCTATGAAGTTATAAGGAGAGTATTACATATTATTTTACTGAAAATGGTAGAAGTTTGAAAATGTTTTACAGAATTCATTATTTAGGATATTATATCATATGAAATATACATTTATACATTAACTGTGGTAATTTTTTTGTTTACAATTATATGATTTTTTCTTAAAACATCTTTATATTTTAAAATATTATTTACGTAGTTGTATATTTACATATATTATATTTAATTAACATTGTATAGTTACACAGTGTTTTTTTTCGAATGCAAAATTGTTAATAACTAATGAAAAAATGTCGATTGGATAAGAGTAATATTTTGTATTTAAGTGTAAAGTTTTGAAATAAAACGTTACATTCTGTTACATGTAGGCTGACTAGTTGAACGCATTTTATTTTTACAAATAAAAAAGTTTAGAATATATTTCTTTTACTTCTTAACAATACCTATTTTTAATCTTCGCACGGATATAGATTAATGTATTATATTTTAAAGCTTTCTTGAGAAAGCCTTTTTTGCTTACAGCAAAAACCGGATCCACTCTTATTTAGAGTTATGTTGATTAAAATACGAATATGTTTACTACTTTAATTCTATAAAAACCTCTTTATAAAAACTGGTTTTAGAACTTCACTTCATATGCATATGTAAATGGTATGACTCATAATCCATTATCATTTTGTTTGTCAGCAAACATTTTAGCTGCGGCGTGGGAGTTATGAAGTCATAATTACCGACGCGACGCCCGCCAGCTCTGGATGATACTCAAAATATATTAAAAAAAACTAAAGTAAGGAATCTTTTACTATATCAAGGTTATTTAGGATAAAGGCTATCCTAGAGAAAACTTACAATTTTCTTGTTTAATTATTTATAAATTTGCTTAATTTTAACTACCTTTTGGAAGGAAAGCTATTTTACCACAGAACAATAACATTTTATATATTGTTTCGGTACGAAGAGTGTCTGAGAGAGACATTACAGAGAGCTGACGAGAGAAGCAACATCTCGTGTTGACATTTAAGATGTTACGGTTTACGGCACTGTTTTTGGCGACAACTAGCCAAAACGAAACTCACACAAACTGATATTGAGCGTTTTATTGTAATTCTTACAAAATTTATTTTAGTTACTGTAAAATTAGTTTGTATGATTTGAATTAAAAAGATATTATCTTTTTTTGTATACTGGGCCTAAATAAACTTAGCTGTATTGGCTTAAAATACTAGATTTGATTCTAATAATACTTCGCATGCGAGTGGCTTAAGTGGGTGCTACATAACGCAAATAATGGTTAGGTCACTTGGTTGGTGAGCTTTCACTATAGGCACAAGGGACATAAAAGCTTAGTTCCCAATATTGATGGTGTATTGTAGAACGAATGGTAATATATACACATACATTTCTTACAGTGTCCATATCTATGGGCTGTGATGATCATATACCATTAGGTGACCTAATTGTTAGACTGACTATATATTTAAAAAAATAAGGTACTTATTATTTACAAAAATGAATAAATCCACAGAAAAATATGTACGAATACACCGTTCATACTAATTCCCACGCGGAGGAAAATAAGAATTAAATGCGATATCAGAAAATCATTTACTTTATTAATTTGATTAAATTAAAAAGTTACACCCCATTCATATTGTACTTATAAATTTATCTACTTCAGACCATTTGAATATGCTAAGATTGTGGGTCACAAATAATCAACTCAAATAAGAAGTCATCGGCGTCGTTTAAAGTATTTTTCTTTTAATTTTTAACAAATTGATTAATAATAAAAAAAATAATTTTATTACATATTTCGTACACTGATATGATGTCACCCTGATAAAAATACCCAATAAATTTTAATTATTGACTAAATCCGCACTTTTTACTTCGGAGCTTACGGCCTTATAAGCTAACTACTGGACCAACAAGGCAGTCGCTAGTATTGTGTCGCTACGCTGATATGACGTCTAACTGCACAGGACATATTATAGTGCACAAATAAGTGCGCAAACACAGATGCACTCTATTCTCTCACTCATAATCCGATGGGACGGCAATCCGACACTACCGGAGAGAATTTAGGCGCGTATCAGCGGATAGCAGCTTTACATGCTTTCCGAGGTACGGAAGTTTACACACTTCCAACTTCGAGACACCAGGCTGCTACTAAGAATTTTCGAAGGAAAAACCCAATATCGAGAATCGTTGGCTGTCAGCCTCGATATCTCCAAGGCTTTCGACAGGGTCTGGCACAGAAGTCTTCTCTCCAAGCTACCGGCATATGGTCTGCCTGCTCAGCTATGCACCTGGATTGCCAGCTTCCTACACAAGCGTAGCCTTCGTGTTTTAGTAGATGGTTGCGCTTCACAATTCTATGTAGTGAATGCTGGGGTCCCCCAGGGATCTGTGCTATCTCCCACACTCTTTCTTTTGCATATCAATGATATGCTCTCCCTTGGGAACATACATTGCTATGCAGATGATAGTACAGTGCATGGTGGATACCACGGACGCGCAGTGGCTGGGCGGGCGGAAACTGAGGAGAGGCGGGAGAATCTTGTCATTGAACTCGATAGGACGTTAGATCTCATCGCCAAATGGGGCTCTGATAATCTTGTTGAGTTTAATGCCAAGAAAACACAGGTATGCGCTCTCACGGCGAAAAAGTCAACATTTTCCCCTCTTCCCTCCCTCTGTGGTACTCCGCTGGTGATGCAAAGCAAAATCGCCATGCTGGGGATTGACGTTCGCTGCGACCTTAGTCCAAGGGATTACATCGAGGCTGTTATAAAAACAGCTTCACGGAAACTCGGAGTTCTGAACAAGGTGCGGCGCTTTTTCACGCCACAACAACTGTGCCTGCTGTACAAAACACAGGTACGGTCTTGCGTGGAATATTGCTCGCACCTTTGGGATGGCTCCGCTAAGTACCTACTTGAGGCCTTGGACCGGTTGCAGCGACGTGCCGTACGCATTATTGGCGACGTAAAGGTCACAAACACCCTTGAACCTTTACAATTGCGTCGTGAGATAGCAGCACTGAGCGCTTTCTATCGACTGTATCACGGCGAGTGCTCTGAGGAATTATTCTCTCTAATTCCTGCTTCCCCCTTCCTTCTTAAGTCCACGCGAGCTGGTTCTCGATGTCACCGCCTAACTGTGACATCAATTCCATCGCGAACAAAGAAATTTGGCAACTCCTTTCTTTGTCGCACTTCCAAAAAATGGAATTCCTTAACAGCTCACGTATTCCCCTCCTCTTACAACCCGGGTTCCTTCAAACGAGGCGTGAAGAGGCATCTTGCGGGCCGGCAAGGCGAAGGCGGCTAGTGCAGAGCGTTTTTCCCGTCTGTACTGGCCGTCGTCGCGTTTGGACTCTACTACCACTTACCATCAGGTGGAGTAGAGTCATTTGCCCTCCCGGCGAAATAAAAAAAAAAAAAAAAATAACTTTTTTAGTGGTCCGACCAGTTATTTGAATCCAGGATCTCTGCTGCCTTATGTCTAGTTACTAGACCAACGAGGCAGTTATACTATTACAGTGA
Source organism: Nymphalis io (assembly GCF_905147045.1). Classification (NCBI taxonomy): domain Eukaryota; kingdom Metazoa; phylum Arthropoda; class Insecta; order Lepidoptera; family Nymphalidae; genus Nymphalis; species Nymphalis io. The sequence goes on from NC_065888.1 coordinate 7,525,665, forward strand.
AGTGGTATAATGTACTTAATCGTCCAGAGCTTTCTTATTTCTATAAACTCAAAATGCTAACTTGCAACCAATTCTCCTTTAAGTGAGTTTTTTAAGGCTCGTCTCCCACATTAAGAGAACCGAATCGTATAGGAAAGCGTACCACTCGGATTGTTGTCCTGAAATCTGCAAGCACAAAGTACTGCCGTCCTTATTCAAGACTCGCATTCAACGTACGCGCACTTGGCAGGAAATTTACATGACAATTTTCAACCGCTCTCAGCGCTACGAGAAATGATTGCATTAGAAAATTAGGCCAGAGTGACATACATAATTTTGTTTTGTGTATAGGCTGTTTTCAAAATGAAAAGCCTTTGTCTCATCGCGTCTATTGTGCTTCGAAATGGAACGACTTGGCGAAACATCTATTAGTGTATAAGTGTAGAACAAAAAGTTACGCGGAATTGACAAATAAAAACAAAATACATATGAAAGGGAATATATACGTATACAAAGTACTAAAAGTTATTTCTTTATAAACATAATTTATAAATGTGATATGCCGTGTAATATTAAATAATTGTAGTTTTCAATAATTTTTATTTTTTTAGTATCTACGTAATATCTGTTATATAAAATATATTCTTGTTTCAGGTATAAAGCGGAAAAAATGCTGAGAAAAGGTTTGTTTAATTGAATTTAAATTATTTTAATTTCAGAATATTATCGAAAATGCGACAAACTTATAATCTTAATGACGATGATCTATGTTGTATATGCATGCTAGTAAATATTAATTAAATTTGTGATACGATGATTTTGAAAATATTTCTATATTCCCACATCGAAGCTTTGGTTTAAGAAATAATAAGAAAGGAATTGAATGATATAATTTATCAAATCTTTACTAATTATTTTTTCATAATTTTTGTATGTACAAATGTGTGCGTGCGTGCGTGCGTCTGAATCTGTGTCTGTGTCTGTATCTGTGTGTGTGTGTCTGTGCGTGTGTGTGTGCTTATATTCGACAATGAAGCAAAACATCATGAGGAAACTCGTATCAAAAGAATTTTGCGATATTATCCGGTAATGACATAAGCAGTAAGGGGCGAGTTAAGCCCTAATCCTCCTTAGACATGATAACTGAGGTGTTAGTCCAGATGTGGGATATATAAGGTTATTATATGCATGTAAATTTGCTTTTGTAGCATATATGTATTAATGTAATGTGTTTTTATAAATAGATATAAAAAAATATGGGTTGACGAAATGCTATTCATTGCCTCTATCCACCACTTGATAGAATTGTAGAAAAGTTTAAATAATATTTAAGTAGTGTATTTTGGTAGATAATGTTTAGTAATTATTATTTTAGTTTAATTTATCAACTTATCTTTATGTATGTATTTCGTTATGAGTCGTGGCGCTGACATTGTTCCCTTAGACTTTAGACATGCACGACATGTTCGTTACATTATAAATCAGTACAGTACATCAATCACTATACAGTAATCAGTACACCCACTAAAATGTAAAAAAACAAATGTGGTTGTTGACTTTTAATTTTATTATAAGTACCTAGTAATATTTTAATACAAGCGTTGACGTGTTAGGGGCCGCAATTTAAAATTAATCGGACCTGTAGTAATTGGTAAGACCATTTTGTCAAGTAGGAAATGAGCTGATGATCTTCAAACGCCTGAACGGATTTTTAAATTTTATAGCTAAGAACCATTTGAAAGCTACTACGCCACAAACAGATAGATATACACGTTAAACTTATAACACCTCCCTTTTTACGCCACAGTTATAAAATACTATATTGTATGTTGGTATTAAAGTGCATATTTATAAACGTCAATAATGTCTAGATCTACATTATTACTGTCAAGTTCACCCATGCATACATATTACATAGAATATTTATCTTACAGTCGCGTTCCCGTGGGTCGTAGCGTGATGTAATATAATTTAAATCTCATTACTCAATAAATAGGATAAAAATATATTTTTTATTTTTCAAATTGCCTAGAAGAATCTCAGATAAATCTGAAAAACAAAAAACGGTTTTATATGTTAGTAATGTTAAATCATTACATATAGTTACACTATTACTTATATCTGAAAGACATAATATATTTAAAAACCATGTCTACACAATTGTTCTCGATAGATGTCACCCACAGAGTTGTTTAACAATTGCATTTTTTTACCAACTAAATTTTTAATACGCGTATGGATAATTTAAATTGCGATTAGAACCGATTAGATATTGTTCTTGCTTACGTAAAGGTACATGCAAAGTTACATTTAGCTTTGAATATTAAATAATACAAAATAGTGGTACTCTACAACATCATCATCATACGATTGCTTTTGAAAGAGGTCGGCGCAGTGTATTATATAACAATCGAAAAAACTAGATTTGAAAAACTTCCATCCGTCCGCTTGACCTCAACCCTCGTTGGGAATCTTTGAGCTGGTAGACTAGTTTCCTAGCTCCATACAATTTATTTGAGGATTTATCATCTCAAAGAACTTGTATCATTTGAAGAATGCGCTTAACACAAAAAGAAAACATTCTGCTCTTAAGACGCGTTACGATGAGTTATATTCTATCCTGCCTGCAATCACAGCTTTTTAAAATTTAATAAGCATTACACTTATTTATTAAAAGTCAAAATTACCATGGGTTCCATAAAGAATTGTCCATTGTTCCTGATCGGCGAACAACTTAATTGTTTACTATTTTCAATATGATAAACATAAGAGCCAGGTGGCGATCGATACTTTAATCGGTTGAAAAAATAATCTTTATAAGAATATAAGAAATAATATTTTTTAACACTTAAAACATAATATTTTTTAACTTAAAAATGTGACAAATGTCACACAACTAAATGTTATACATATATACAAATGTTCCATTGCAAAACGCGCCATTATAATTATATCTAAAAATACAATGTAAGGCTCTTTATAGACTTCAATTAGATATAATGAACATTTTATAGCTATTTTATTTAAAAGAAAAGAACTAAAACTGTTTGAAAAAATTCCCATCATAGCCTTCATAGCCTTAAAAACATAATTAAGAAATTTGCATACCGCCGTTAACAGCTTTCATGATTTAACCGTGCTTACAATTAATTTTTATTTTCGTTTTAAAAGTAGACGAAACATTGTAAATTGTCTTTGTAAAACACAAACATTTGCGCTGCAGAACATATAAAATTCTTACTTGATGTCTTTTACACTATTGTAATCGTTTATGTAAACCTTTGAAAAATATTAGATTAATATCGCATTGAAAAATATGAGACTCGTTAATGTAACTTTAGGCAATTCATTTTTGTATTTAATTTTGATATCCGTTACTAGAGCTGCCGACGAGCCGTGACGGCTCATTGTTAAGAACATGTGATTGTTAATCGAAGATTGCGGGTTCAAACCCAGGCATCAACATGGTGTAGAAAAACATCGTAATTATTCTACGTGTATATTGGAACTCGCATAGGAGCAATAAGGTGGGTTCAGCGTTAAACTTCCTCCGTTCTTTATAAAATACTCTTCTGCCCAGAAATGGGAAAGGTTGTCAGTTTTTTATACTTGAGTCTGACGGAATAATAAAAACCCCCATTAATATTGAAAAATATTTATATGAAGAATCTAATCTCGTAGTGCAGTGTTCAACACGGTGTATTTTGTTGAACCAATTTTGTTAAATTATGTACGTGGGTGAAATACCTCTCTTAACCATCCTTGAAAAGTTAACGAAATTGCATAACCATCTAACGAATTCTAAAAGAACACCAAAAATATTTTCTTTCATCCAAGAAACATTTTCTCAAAACTCAACAATTAAAAAGAGTTTTGAAGCAAAAAAATAAATAAAAAAAAGGTTTAAGTAAGTAGCTTTCTTTCAAACAGTCTTTAAAACTTCAATTTCTTGTTTAAATTTTTTACCTTTGTATTATTGTTCATTAAACAAAAGTGCTAAGTCTTATATAATTAAACGTTAAGAGAGCGTTACACTTACATCGATCGTGAAAAGACAACACAATTACTTTATTTTCTTCTAGTGTAGTGTCTCGACTATTAAATCTGCTTAACAAATTAAATATAATCAATGCGTGTGTATGACTCTGTAAATGCGTTTAAGAATACTAGTGTAATTTGCGTATTATGAACAAAGTGTTACAAATATTTTCCAGGTTTTACGTCCATCCCGAATACGCCATCACAAAGTTTCACAATATGGCCGCGTCGTAAATTGTAATCTTCTCACCCGCCGTGTTTCGAGAATATTACCGTACTCCGGCTTTCCCCACGTGCCGGTAATGAGGCGCCTTTATGACCGGTTGGAACGCCAAAAGCAAGATAAAAATTGGCATAATTTAGGTTGATTTTTTCCGCGTTAGATAAAATTGTTCCCTTGTTAATTTCATATTACCGCCGCTTTTAATTCATACTGAATAATTTAAAAAAAGTAAAGTTAAAATGATGCATCTATATACATTAGTAAGCAAATAACAGCCTCTTCTTCCTTTGTGGAGAAGATTTGAAAGTTATTCAATCGTGCGTGTCAGGTGGATACACATTGAACAATTTCAGTAAAATTAGACACATGCAAAATTGTAAAACTTAAATTTGACTAGGCATATTTATATTTATATAGAGTAATACAGTTTTAAAATGCCTTGTTAAATGGCTAGCTGGTCGTAGCAGTGGTAAGTAGCATTGAATATAAAAAAGTACAGTGTTTGAAAGATAATTCTTACGCAATGAAGAAGTTTTTAAATTAGAGCGATGTATTACAATACATTTACTTTATTTAATTAAAGAAAATACATTTAACAAACAATAATTTCATATTAAGACTTTAAGAATGATCCAGGACGCAATTTCCTTTTTTAGATTATGCTTCAACTGAAACATATATTACTGGCCATCAATTTTGCAAAACTACACCGTAACGTAGCACCAAATAACTGAAAAAGATTTATTGATATAAAAAATAAGTATTATATAACTACAAGTCATTATCAAAATTATTTGTAAAGCAACCTGCTTTACAAATAATTTAGGAAAATCTGAAAACATATACATTGGAAAGAAAAATGTAGGTAGTTAGTAACATATTTAGACTAACTACAGTTACAATGAGCCTTTAAATATCTCGTTCCTAGATAAAGGTTTTTTTATGTATATGAAAGAGAGCTAATTTCTCTGTCGAAGCTTTTCTGATGCGCGTTCAAGAATAAAGTACATATGTATGTATATATATCATAGAATATCTTTCTGCGTATTGAGACATAAACATCTAGTAAATATCCATAATAACATTATCAAAGAGACAATATAGACATAAACTATTAGTTTGTTTGTTCTGTTTAAGCGTCCAAGCCTTAATTACTGGTCGTGAAATTCGGTACTCGGATATACTCAGTAGAAATAGGCAGTATGAATATTGTGTTAAGCAGTTTTTCAGAATGTTTTTTTTACAAGATTCTTGTATTCCGAAACGTAAACACTTAAATTCATCTGTTATTATTATCTTTTTTGATTAGATTGTTTCGATATTAGTAAACAATTAATATATATCATTTATATTTGTACAATACCAATGTTCTGTGATTCATAGCCACTTTTACTAAGGACTGTTATGAACTTTAGGCTAATATTATATATTAGATATTTATCAAAAATAAAGGGCATAGACTATAAATGTCGACATTTAAGGATTGATGAGGCCGACATAGTAGACACATAACCTTTACTAATAAAATATAAACAATAGATTTTACGTTCGTAATATCCAATATGTTGAAAATGTAGATATTGTCATTAAAAATAAATTCAAACTAAAATATATTTTCTTTACACTTACTACGTAAAATGGTATTCAATTATTTACTTCGTGTCAGAGGCCAATTGATGTTACTTATGTTTAACTTATGTTTTAATAAATAATTGTTATTTATTTATTTATTTAGAAACACAGACTCGGAAATAACATCACCTGCCACCTGATAAACAATAAAATGATTATTGTAGAAGAAATATTAAACGTTACTTACTCTGTCGAAGCACCATCAACCATGGGATACTATGTCCTTTGTGCCTGTAATTACACTGGCTCGCTCACTCTCCGAACGGAAACAGCGATACAGAATGTTAATATTTGTCGGTGAAATTATTAAAACGATATTTTGGTCGCAGGAATGTGCAAAAATTGTTTCTTGATTTTATATTAAATATTTTTTCAAACCAATTCAATATTATCTAAACGTTTGACGTTTAATGTAAAACCGAATAAATGTAAGTATTTATATTTTTGAATAATATAGTAATTCTATTAGTCATCTTATAAACTGCTTAGCCGCTAACTAATCAGGAAAAATAGATATAAATATTTTTTATTGACCTCACCATATGTGACAATAAATATGTTCACACAATACGATAAGGATAATGTATTGAACTACTTAAATGATTTTTTATAAAATTTTATGACCATATAAATCATTAATCAAAACGTTATCATTGTAAAATGTTAATTGTAAATTAAACTTAATGTTAATAATCTTAATCTCAAGCAATTGCGCAGAATATTAAAGGAAAAAGTGTGTGGGTACATGCAGGTGTACTCTTTATTTCCTCACCCTCATAAAGAGATGGGACGTAAATTGTAAGGGGTTTTTAAAGGGAAAGGGGAGTAATACTCCAACTGCTTAAATCTGGCCTGTTAACTGAGAATTTCTAGACTTAAAACCGATGTTATATTAAATAATTCGTGTTAAAGTTGAGTTATTTTATATTTTTGTTTTAACCCGTGATCATGGGATTTGCAGCTTTACTGGTGGTAGGGCTTTGTGCAAGCTCGTCTGGGTAGGTACCACCCACTCATCAGATATTCTACCGCAAAACAGCAATACTTGATATTGTTGTGTTCCGGTTTGAAGGGTGAGTGAGCCAGTGTAATTACAGGCACAAGGGACATAAAATCTTAGTTCCCAAGGTTGGTGGCGCATTGGCTATAAGCGATGGTTGACATTTCTTACAATGCCAATGTCTAAGGGCGTTTGGTGACCACTTACCATCAGGTGGCCCATATGCTCGTCCACCTTCCTATTCTATAAAAAAAAAAAAGAAATACATACTAGATCTATAGAGCTGTTAGGTGAACTAAATAAATAAAAACAACAATAATTCGAAGCTGTGCTTAGACTATTTGTTACATTTATTTAATATTTAAGCCACATTTATAAAGCATAAATAATAAATGGACCAGAATTATGCTAAAATTGTGACTTGAAGTCGAAGTATAAGCGACTTTACATTGAAGGAACCGAACATTTTCCCCGAGTTTTCTTTCAAAGAGCCGAAGTGTCCCCTGGGAAATAATTTTCCAATGTAATCAACGGTGGTATAGATTACGTGAATTAATAAACGGGAAAACTCGCATTAAAAGGAAAACGGCGGAAAATATAGAATATGTTATAAAATTAAATTATTTATGATATTTTCATTTCTTAATACGTTGGTTTCTAGTTATACTTATATAAACTAAGTTATTACAATCCGGACGTTGACATCAACAGAGCATTTCTGCTCCATTTAAGAATTTGTTAATCTGTGATTTTTTATTAGACATAATATTAGATGAGTTGCTTTCGCACATGCATAATTGGGGTTTTTCCTATATTTGTTGGAAATATGATGAGGTAAGCAAATTGTATAAAAATATTAAATTTAGGAGGAAGCGTTTTCACTGTATGTACGTTTTTACGTTCCAAATAATTGCAAAATATACTTTAAATTCTTATAAGAATTCAACGATACATGTTGTATAACTACTAATTAATTAGCTGCGTATAAGTAGTAGAAGTGTAAGGCATACTATCATTATTATACAATTAATTTCTCTGTATAGGTAAACGCTTGCTATACAAAATAAAGCGATAACAAAGGCTCTATTAAAATAATACTAATTTGGCTGAATGAAAGGAATTAAAATGGAAATATTTCAAAATATTTACATAATTTATTTAGTATATATACATAAATTAAAGTAAAATAAATTTCTATAAACAAAAGGTAAATACCTCAAATCTCTAATCTAAAAATGTTTTTGTATCATCTCATTCGAAACTGATTATATCAATCTTATTCTGTGACCAAAAAAAAAATTTGGCCTCGACTGAGACATTGAATTCAGTATATTATCGTTCAAAGAGAACTGTAAAGTCTTATTAAAACGCCGTACAACCCACCTCTACTTATGTACATTAATATTATTATTAATTTAACTAGAAAATAAAAATAATATATAATCAGATCAAAATATAATAATGTAGCAGATATTATGTTTGGTAGAGCTTTGTGCAAGCTCGTCTGATCAAAACTGAAATACTTGGTATTATTGTGTTCCGGTTTGAAGAATGAGTGAGCCAGTATAATTAGGCACAAGTGACATAACATCTTATTTCCAAGGTTGGTGGCGCATTGGTGATGTAAGTGATGATTAACATTTCTTACAATGCCAATGTCTATGGGCGTTGGTGGCCACTTACCATCAGGTGGCCCATATGCTCGACCGCCTTCCTATTCTATAAAAAAAAAAAAAATGTTACTTTATTATTTTGACATACCACTAAAATTTATAGGTCATTCACAATTAATCTAAGTATATACATATGTACATACCATATATATACTTGAATTAAGTTTAAGCTCCTTACATATTTCAAAAAATCCTATTCTTCCAAATTTGTCAAATCTTTAATAAAGTCTACAATGCTATATATGTTATGTATATGCTGTTCATTTCAGTAATAGTGTTATGTATTAGTGAATTTTTATTTTATTTTAAATTAAAAATGGACAACCTTTTTATTATATTCAGTTCTACCCATAGGTGTTTAGCACTCAAAGAAATATTAATAATTAATCATTTGGCGCCAACCTCGACATCTGATCCGTTGAGTCAGTAATTACTTACTCACAACTAAGATCCGAACCCAACAGCACAAATTATTAATTAATACTTGGTGGTGGAATAACTGATGAGTCAATGGTTTCTACCTACCTAGACAGACCGACTGGCATAAAAGCCTTACCATCTCTAAAAACCACCACGTTTTGTTTACTCTATTCTTGAATAGACTCTTGAGTCTAGCTTATGTCACTGCGTATTATGAAAAATGTTAAAACAGGTCAGCAACGACGTATAAACCTGCGATATTAAAGTTCATAGCTTAACTTATGACCCCACCGGAGACGCACTAATTGGCGAAGTGCGAAATCTTAAAAGACAGTCATCGCGGTCACTCACCAATTAGTGGGTATCAAAGGAATTTAGACCATATTCCTTTCATTTTAACTTTCGATTTCGACGCTCTGATGAAAATTGTATAAACCGTAATAACGCTTACTCAACCCTTAAATTTCATTGCTCGAAAGCCATCTTCAATTATATCTTCCGTACCCAAATTTCGATGTGTTTTATTAAAGTTTGCTTTGATTGTACTTTTTATTTGTTTTCTAGATCTCACTTTGCAATATTCTATCTTTTACTCTTTGAGAATTCTTTAAAAGTTATCCTCGGATTTTTAATATTCAATAAAGCATTTTAACCTGAAACATATAGCTACTAACAAAGTAGCTAATTATATTTAGAACAGAAATGACAGAAATAATAATCATTAAGATTATTTATATATAATCTTAACGTATAACGCGATATATCGTTAGATATGTAGTTAAAAATTAGAAAACTATCATTAAAAGGGGATATTATCCAGGAGTATTCTATAGAACAAATTGGTGACAAAGGCCCATGGTTAGGAAAAGGCAATAAAAACGTTCTGAATAAATCTAACAACAAGCCGCGCGTTGCTCCACCCGCCTACGAGTGTGGCCATTAAAAAGAGTAGGCACGAGTATATTTTAAATATATGGATGAACTAAGTTATGTTAAAAGTATACTTTTTTAAACACTTTTTGGGTCAAATCGATATGTCGATTTTTTTATCGACCTTAATACCAAAATATGACCTTCATGGAATATAAGTATATAACTAAAGCTAGATACTGCATTCCGGATATTTTTTCGTGAAGTGGTACGCTTACGGTGGCATCACAATATATTTACAACAATATTATGTCTATATAAATATATAATAATACTGATTATTTCGATAAAAATAGAGTACCTTGCCGGTTCTTCTCGGTAAAATCTACATTCTGATCCGATGGCAGCTTAAATTTTATTTTGTAAAATGATTTAAAAGTGCTCGCAAGAGCCTACTTCAATAGAGAGTATTCAAATTTTTTTTTTTCGCCACAGGGTAGCGTACAAAACGTTTTAATTCCTAAATAAATATTTTGCTTAAAGACTGTCGCTCGTTACCTAACGCTTATATCTGCGCTGGTTGAATAGCCTTGATGCTAATGTATTATCGATCGCATAGTTTGGCAGAGCTGGCTGTCGTGCCATGCGGCACGCGTCGCCGACCCAGCGAGACTAATGCGAAATTGCGTTTTTCTTTGAATCAATGTTTAGAAATGTTGTATATGAATTTATTATTATATGAATTGTTTGTAATTCAAAATCATCATTGCTTTGATCATATATTTTGGTTATTTAGATGATTGAATATTTATTATTTATACTTTCGTCTTAGGATGAACAAAATATGCCGCTATTTTTAAATTATAATTCATTAAATTATTATATTCCTCATCGATGTCGATGACAGCGACTCTAGAAATTAATTATTATTTCTAATATGAGCCCTAATGTGGTAAACTCGCTGCTGAATCATGTGCCCCTATTGGCTTCGCCGCATTCGGGCAAAATAATTTATTTTAGTTCTCCGCTCTAGTTCTTAGTAAGTGATACGATATATGCGGTCGAATAGACGACTGTTCATTTGCTTTGTAAATTAAAGAGTCATCTTTCATTTATTTTTACAAGCAGTCTGGTACCACTCACTTATTACGTATTCTACCGCCTAACAGCAATATTCATTACTCTTGTGTTCTAGTTTTTAGGGAGAGTGAATCAGTACAACTATAGGCACAAGGGATATAACTTAGCACCCAAGGTTGGTGGCGCACTGACAATGTAAGAAATTGTTAATATTTCTTACAGTGCCATTGTCTATAAGCAATGTTGGTCACTTAATAACTGGTAGTCCATTTGCCCGTCGACATAACTGTTTTATAAAAACTTAAAAGTATTAATTACATGCAATAAATTTGTAATGTACGTAAATATTCTTATATTGATATTCGTTATAATGTAGGACCAATTTAGGCCCTATATTACAAATGATATAATGATATATATATTGACTTAATAACAAAAACTAAATAATATTATTTAATCATAATTTCAATTTGTAAAATTAACGACTACAAATCATCTCAATTTCTTTAGGTTGAAGGAAATACTAGTTTAAGATTTAAAAGACCAGACTATCAAAGAAACTTAGAAGTAAAATCGCAAATATCGCTAAACGAGTGGCATTGCCGGTAGAGGCGGCGGAGGCGTGACGTCGGCGCCGGCGACATGAGTGCGGGCGCGCTGCGGGACGCTGCGGGCGACTCCACGCCCGGCTCAGACGTCGGCGAGCGCATCACGCGCCTCTTCCCAAAGTGCCGCCCAAAAATGCAGCACCAGCACGACAGGTGAAGCAGATGTCAATTGTTATACTGTTTAACTTTAATACAAGTTACAAGGAGCTTACGTTAAATAACAAAAACAACGGATTAAAGCTGTTTTGAAGATGAGAAATTATATTTGATCAGGATGAGTCATTATTGATTCTAATGTCATAACCGTCTTAACACTTTCTGCGGAAATGAAATGTACAAAAATAAAAATAAATATTTAATAAATAATATTTTAATATCTCGTTTCAGAAATTAAACTAGCAGATTACAAAAAAAAAACTAAAAATAAACAAAACCGAGGTACTCGTTCGGAAAATGATTGAAACCAACCTGCGCAAACAACGCGTAATATACCCAATTGTCGCTATAATATTGATCGGTTACGATGTACAGTAATGGAGCATGGCTGTAAATGGACGTAATCACCTATTCGCGTGTCGACGGCTAACTACCGGCGCACGACCTACTTGCTTAGAACTTTGTGATTTTCGAACTAACCACAAGGCGAGCAGCCCTCTAATCAGAGCCCATGCGAAATGGTTAATCCATGATGTTCCAATTCACTAGACTGGCATGTAATTTGTTCTTAGTTTTGTATAGTAGAAGGATATATTGTAATAATTGTGAATGTTTTTCTATATGGAAAATGTTTTATGATTTTGTATGAATATAGTGGAATGTTTTCAGTTATAATTATTTAAATTGCAAATATTTTCATTTACTATATATATACTTAAATATTGTTAACAAATACTGCACGATCTCGCAATAAAATTCAGTGTTGTTTATTAATCATTGTAATTTTTATATATTATTACATGATTGAAAATATGTAAGAACTTTTTTAGAAATAGTGCTGCAGTAGATCAAAGTCACCTTATTTCACTCGTCTGTTTGTTCGAGTTGATACATAGGCATACTATGGACTCTAATCCTGGTGTTCATTATCCGTCACCGTATACATGTTCAGTGTACACTCCTTTGATACTTGGTATTTACAAAATTGTGATGTCTAGATGAGGCTTCGTTATTTATATAAACACGTCTATTTACGAGTACATAGAACATTTTCTTTTATAACGACTCTTGTTGATCTTTTTTTAAAGTTGATTATCTGATACGATGACATTATGATAATATTACTAAGAGTAGTGGAGAATTCTTGCAGAAAAAGCTGCATGAACGTATTAATGTAAAGAATAATCTATATCAACCTTACACTTGAAGCATCTGCTTGAAGAAATATGTTCCCAAAACTTTTTAGCTTTGGTTTGCTTAAATTCTTAGCATAAATTCTACGTGTTTTATGCTAACCTGTTATCGTACTCGACCCGTTATCAAGATTTATGCAACTTAAATTTTAGTAACACATTTAGAGTCATTGCACTAAATTTAACAGGATTTAATTTTATGTGAGCCTTTAACAGAAACTGCTTTTGAAAAATTTACCAAATTTTATATTGCTTTTCAAACATTTTAAAAATATATACCTTTATATCGATAATAAAATAAATCTAATTTAGTTTTTGTCATCTGGATTCTTGATAACTGTCTTCCTTATTTTAGTTTTTCTATAAAAGTTTAAAATCCATTAAAAAATGATTCAAGCACGAAAACAAATACGTGTGAAATAAGTATCTTTCGTATGCTTTCAGACTGAATTCCGGGCTGGAGGGTCGAGACATGATCAGTGTACACAACGTGTCCTCTGACGACGAGAGGGACGATCAGCCGGTGATTCTCAACACTAAAGGAGGAACATACAAACTCAGAGACTCTAGGTATATAAAAACTATTTGTGTTTACATAACATATATATTTAAAAAAAAAACACAAATAACAAAGTCGTGTATGTGTTTGTAATTTGAATACAAAATGTTGATTCTAACTTACACTAAAAATTGAAATAATAGGTTTGTTTTCTATAGAAATAAGTTCGAACTATTTGTAAAATGCACAGAACGATATAAAGGTAGAATTCGTGAATCGTAAACAAGGGTTTTAACACTAATAAGTTTTTATAATTTATTCTGTGTCGTCGGTGTAGAAAACTTCGCTAGGAAACGTATGAATTTAATCACTTAAGTAAGACTATATATCTCTATCTTATTGTTGTAATTATGTAACACAGTAACATTTATTTAGAAAATGTTTATAAAATCTTTAATCTCATTCAGGATATTTTCTTCGAAAATTATGTATGGCTTATGACAAGTATAAGATATATTACATCAGTACAGTAACAGCCTGTAAATGTCCCACTGCTGGGCTAAGGCCTCCTCTCCCTTTTTTGAGGAGAAGGTTTGGAGCTTATTCCACCCGGTGGAATATCAGGTTGTGGTTCAGGCTCCTCTTGGCTCTTCGGATCACAGCCTTATTTCTACCAGAGTGCCACAGGCCAAGCTGCCGCCACTAGCGGTATGCAAACGTCGCGTTTGGCACTATAAGTCGGCGGATTGGGACGGTATGCGCGATTACTATGCGTCGGTCCCTTGGAAGGAACGTTGCTTCAGTGGGAATGACCCGACAGCTAGTGCCGCTGCTGTTGCTGGCGAGATCATGCTGGGAATGGAATACTACATTCCTAGCTCAGATCTCGTCAGTAGGAGTACGCGTAACCGTTGGTTCACTCGTGAATGTGCCGATGCTGTATCAGCTAAGCAGGCGGCATATCGCAAGTGGATCAACGGCTGCATTAGCGGGGCATCTAACATTGACTCACTGAAAGCAAACTATAATAAAAATTCCAAGTCCTGTAGAAAGGCATACACGAGAGCGGATGCACAGCGCATTGTACAGATTGGTCATGACCTTGTTTCGCATCCTAGGGGCTCCCGTAGCTTCTGGCGTCTGACCAAGTCTGTGCAAAACAATTTCTGCCAACCTTCGCTGCCACCGCTTAGAAATCCGGACGGATCGCTAGCTCACAGTCCGCAAGAGCAAGCTGATCTCCTGGCTAAACTCTTTGCCGACAATTCCGTCATCGATGATTGTAGTGCACTGCCACCTACAATACCTGCATGTGGCCATACGATGCCTGACATTAAAATCAGGCAACGTGATGTGCGTGCGGAGCTGCAATCACTTGATGTACGGAAAGCTAGCGGTCCCGATGGAATACCAGCCATAGTGCTGAAGAAGTGCGCAGCGGAGCTGTCTCCTGTGTTAACGCGCCTGTTCCAACTTTCTCTCTCTTCGGGAAGTGTGCCGGAGGCTTGGAGAAGAGCTAATGTGCAAGCGGTTCCCAAAAAAGGGGATCGGTCTGACCCGGCAAATTATCGGCCAATAGCTATCACCTCAGTACTTTGTAAGGTGATGGAACGGATTTTAAACAACCAACTGATCCATTACCTAGAAGATCACTCTTTAATTAATGATCGTCAATACGGGTTTCGACCAAAACGGTCCACAGGTGATCTTCTAGCGTACGTAACGCACCTCTGGGGTGAAGCTATCGACAAGCATGGAGAATCGTTGGTTGTCAGCCTCGATATCTCCAAGGCTTTCGACAGGGTCTGGCACAGAAGTCTTCTCTCCAAGCTCCGGCATATGGTCTGCCTGCTCAGCTATGCACCTGGATTGCCAGCTTCCTACACAAGTGTAGCCTTCGTGTTTTAGTTGATGGTTGCGCTTCACAATTCTATGTAGTGAATGCTGGGGTCCCCCAGGGATCTGTGCTATCTCCCACACTCTTTCTTTTGCATATCAATGATATGCTCTCTCTTGGGAACATACATTGCTATGCAGACGATAGTACAGTGCATGGTGGATACCACGGACGCGCTGTGGCTGGGCGAGCGGAAATAGAGGCGGAAGAATCTTGTCATTGAACTCGATAGGACGTTAGAGCTCATCGCCAAATGGGGCTCTGATAGTCTTGTTGAGTTTAATGCAAAGAAAACACAGGTATGCGCTCTCACGGCGAAAAAGTCAACATTTTCCCCTCTTTCCTCCCTCTGTGGTACTCCGCTAGTGATGCAAAGCAAAATCGCCATGCTGGGGATTGACGTTCGCTGCGACCTTAGTCCAAGGGATTACATCGAGGCTGTTATAAAAACAGCTTCACGGAAACTCGGAGTTCTGAACAAGGTGCGGCGCTTTTTCACGCCACAACAACTGTGCCTGCTGTACAAAACACAGGTACGGTCTTGCGTGGAATATTGCTCGCACCTTTGGGATGGCTCCGCTAAGTACCTACTTGAGGCCTTGGACCGGTTACAGCGACGTGCCGTACGCATTATTGGCGAAGTAAAGGTCACAAACACCCTAGAACCTTTAGAATTGCTTCGTGAGATAGCAGCACTGAGCGCTTTCTATCGACTGTATCACGGCGAGTGCTCTGAGGAATTATTCTCTCTAATTCCTGCTTCCCCCTTCCTTCTTAAGTCCACGCGAGCTGGTTCTCGATGTCACCGCCTAACTGTGACATCAATTCCATCGCGAACAAAGAAATTTGGCAACTCCTTTCTTTGTCGCACTTCCAAAAAATGGAATTCCTTACCAGCTCACGTGTTCCCCTCCTCTTACAACCCGGGTTCCTTCAAACGAGGCGTGAAGAGGCATCTTGCGGGCCGGCAAGGTGAAGGCGGCTATTGCAGAACGTTTTTCCCGTCTGTACTGGCCGTCGTCGCGTTTGGACTCTACTACCACTTACCAACAGGTGGAGTAGAGTCATTTGCCCTCCCGGAGAAAAAAAAAAAAATACGTGCCGATTCAGTCTTTGCTTACCGTTGTGCCAGTAGACACGGATTTTTATGTCAACATTTGCAGAGGTGCTACTACAGACAACACTAAAAAACGGTCACTACATAAAGAACGTTGATACTCGAAAGCGTTCATCGTACATGTTAGTTTACTTTTAGTTTACTTGCGTTTTAACATTAACAAAAGTTGTAGGAATAATTAAAAAATAACTGGCAATTTTTCAGACCGGTATTTCATTTTGATGATAATAACATATCTCCTTGGAATTTTTTAACAAGTTTAATTCTGTTTAAAAAGGCTGCCACGTAGCTAAGAGTTCTAGCCAAAAATTTGTTAATAACTTATGTATCTACGCTTACCCTGTCTATATAATCTAAGAAATAAACTCAGCATTAGATGCTATGCCATTTAGTATTACCAGATACATTATCATTACCGTTTTATCTGATGTCGTGCAGCGATACCCACGCGATGTTGCAACCAAAAGTTATTAGATTAAAATATCATTTCTCTAATATTAGGACGTTGTTATGCAAACAAATAAAATTAAGTGAAATCATTTATTGGACTACTACTACTTTTTTTCCTTAAACTTACAAATCGTGAAAGTAATTTGTAATAGTTTAAAAAATAAAGATTTTAAACGTTTGATTTTCGCGTCAATTAATCGACCAAGTTATAAATTGCAAAACTGAATTATTTCGCATATCGGTGAAAATAATGACGATAATAAATAAGTGACATTTACTATCAGGATAATAGAAATCGCAGGAGGTAGAGAATTGTACTCGCAGAGCCGCATGAAGGCGGCGCGGAAGTTGAGACACAACAACACACACAAGCACAACTTGAGAAATAAAGTACGGTCTCTAACTAAAGACACAGTAGACTATGCGACTGATAACAACATTACTAATGAAGTGAGTATGATTAATAGATAAATTTAATATTTATAATTGAAACTTAATAATGAATACATAATAGAGATGTTCACAGCGAAATCCATAGAGAATTAATAGTCAAAATCAATTTACACAGTTCAATCAATCAATCTTCAAATGCTTTTGGTAGTAATTAATAATATATTTAAAAAAGTTGCTAAAATGAAAGCAACTAATTTCAACGATAAATTTAATTTTTAAATTTCAGATTTCCATACACAGAATAAATAATGAACCAAAAAAGATGATATCTCGTCATACGTCACCCGTAACCTACACGAATGGTGATCGTGAACCGATAATTGAACCCAATACTATGGGAATACCCAAAAACAGTTCTCCGATATTAGATCCACATAAGACTACTGATGTTAGTACCAAAAGCAGTCCCATCGCAGTCGTTGCCGATGGTGAAGTAATGGTTTTTGACGATAATGATGATTGGAAAGGTAATTTTTTTCCAAGAAGCTTTCTAAAGTCTGTAAGAAAAATTATTTTCTCTGTAATAGTGTTTCGTTTGTTTTCTGAAATGTTAATTACTATCCTTTCATAACATATTGTTTTAATAAAACTTTGTTTAGATGGTACAGATTAATCATATAATTAAAACTTTGATACAATAATAATACTAAGCACATTGTTTATTTGAAAAGTTCTATATATGCTAACAAAAACATCAAAAGCAATCGCTTTATATTTTAGTTAATTGAAGTAATATTTTAGTTTATGTTTTGCTTCATTGCTCTTTCGGGTGTTTTCGTCATCATTTCTTGTTAACATCCGTCGTCATAGTTTTATTCTAAAACATTTGCTGACACCTTTTTATTTCATATAAATCATCTTTTCCCTTTATTCAAAACTCATAAATGTTTTTTTCTCTCCTTTTATTTTCAGTGATATTGAATTCTGTGTCTCTAGGTTTGAGGATGGACCCAGATGCTAGTGATGATGAAATTGATTTGAGTGTTAAAAGAACTTTAGACAATATGAAAAATGGTGATAGTGACATCTTGAATAATAAAAGTGAACTTAGTTGTGATGGAAGTGAATCGACACGATCAAGGGAAGATGTGAGACTTAGCGAAGGTAGTCCAACAGGGATTTGGCTTTCGGGTGACGAGGATAAAAGCAGGGTTACGAGAGTGATAGGGGAGTTGCCCATCGCTGAATATGAGGGTTCTCCTAGAAGATACGGCATTGGAACTCAGAAGGCGCCAGTCAGATCACCGAGACCTGGATTTCCTCAGGTAAATTATTACAAAATATTTAGAACGATTTTTATAAGTGTAAAAAAAAATCGTTATCGCATTTTTTATAGTTTCAACTTTGTTTAACATGAGATTATGTTAGCAAAGTTTTGTATTTTCTTAATTTACTTTAATATTATTACGCAGTCATATGCTTTATCGCAGAGAGTAGTAACAGAGAGCAGAGAAGTTACACCACCACCGAGTTCAGCGGCTTTTGACTACTTATATGAGTTCTCTGAGACCAGGAAAGTTTTGGAAGAGTTTTTCCGGTGTCCGACATCTGGTCAACAGCAGAACAGTACTGAAGAAATTGTGAACTTTCAGGTTGATATATCACTTGGTTTATATTTAAACGTTAAGTGGAACACTTTTTCTTAAATTATTGTCTGTACCAAACATTAAGATTCTCTTACAGGAGTTAGACTATGAGCTGCGAAGGCAGACGCAAGATTGTCCATCTGAAAATGGCATTGAAGGAAGTGAATCAGACTGGCTTCAGAACGATGGAATTGACTCACCCCATGCTTTAAATAACCATACCGACTTTCTAGGATTGCAGGTAATTACTGCTGTTTTTATTTGATTTGATAAGAAAACCAGACGTGACTTTACAATTTTATTTCAATTTCAGTACTACGTTATGATATGTATGCCTTATTAGATAATTTGAATTTCCATAAAATATATTTGAATTGTTTATTATCGAAAAAAAGCAAAAAAAAGTCTATAAATATCGTCGTTAATTACTTTTTTTAAGACATTTAAAAACTACATTAACTCTATTGTATAAGAGCTGCCTGTCGAAGTCAAAGTCGCAGACAGTTCTTGAGCTAGTGTCGTACCCTCTCCCCAAAACAAGCTTTACCCTTAACTGGAATGGAAAATATAGATATCAGCAATTCTATGAAAAAAACGCACATTTTGAATATATTTTTATCAAAAATTTTGTTAAAAATATCATAATGAACAATTAATTTGCGCAGCCGAAGCATCGTGGTCGATATCCGACACCAGACGTTGCAGCATTACAACCGGGAGATAACGGAAGTGCGTGTGCGTCTCCAGCGCAACAAGTCGACGTTCATGTGGCACTCGCTCTATCGTCGGCAGCTAGTGATACTGCCAGTGAACTTTCAATGGCCATCATGGAGAACGAGCTGGTTGACATGAAAGGTATAATGAACAGTTGTAAATGGCCTAACACCCCAATATCGTACGTTTATCGTCCGATCAAAACATTATATTTTGTAAAGTGTGGTGAGATTAATTCAACTAATATAATTTGATATGTACAAGAAGCTGTTTTTTCGACAGAACCAAATCGCCGAACGTTGCCCATCGTGGAGGACGGACTTTCATCTGGACACGCGTCTGACACTGACAATAACAATCCATTGATACAGGTAAGCGATACGTTACAATGAAACATATGCTTCAAAGTAAAATTACAATTTTATCGGTCTTTATATAAACAATCGGTTACATATTTCCTAAAAGTGTTATTTCATTGTTGTAAATTGTATATAGTAGTAATATGTAATAATTGTTTAATTTTAAATATGTTTTAATAAATTTGCATTTTTTTAAAAAATCGAACAATTTTATTTATTTATTTTAGACACATTCAGTCACGATTGAAGAAATCGTTGATAGCGGAACAAATACGGATCCTCACATGTTATCTGATGCCGATCTTCATTCTTTAGATCCATTAGGTAAGGAAATTAAAGTTAATATAAGGTAATTAAATAATTGAAACTAAAACTAAACACTTTCTATATCTGCGATTGTCCCGCAGCGTCAGCGCCCCCGCCGCCTGCGCCCGCGCCGCACCGGCCCGACACGGCGCCGCACACGCCGCACTCGGGCCACGCGCTCGCGCACACGCCGCACCACCACCACGCACCGCACCACGACGACGTATACCCCAGGTGAGTGGCTCCAGCACTTACCGGTAACCAACGGGCGCCGCACCGGCCCGACACGGCGCCGCACACGCCGCACTCGGGCCACGCGCTCGCGCACACGCCAAACACACGTAAAATGGGCTGCATTTCAACAACGTCTCCCTCGGGTGAGCGACCTTCGTAAGCATACGTCTGCGTCGTATCGACAAAATGCGTTGCACAAGCATCTTTCAAAACACGCTAACGTAATGCCTCATCGGGAGTCACGCAATAAGGAGCTTGGGTGAGAGAGACTAAGAAACACGACCCTGGTCGTATCACGTATATTCCCCTAGTTAATATTTATTGTCAGCATTGAAATAAATTGACTGATATTAATTATTAAAAATAAGTTTATCAAGAAAAAGGACAATAATAAATTGAAATTCGTCAACTGATAACTGATAATTTGGGACGTTTTTATTACAAAATATTATTTTAATGAATATCAAACATAAAAATACTTAAATTTTTTATCGTCACGTACACATAGAAAATAAATAAACTTTTCTAATAAATGCATCGCTTGTAACTAAGGATTTGGTGCTATACAAGTTACGACATTTTTAAGATCATATTGCTTAACTAATTTCAAAATAAACGCAAATAAATGTATATTATTATTATTTATTTAATTACTAATAATAATTACTGACACAAAAAATAATTTCAGAGTTTTGATTCATTATTTTTTTCATCAATAAAATGTTAGTGAAATAAACTATTTTTATATATATTTCTGCTTTTATATTTCAGAAAAAGACCATCGTCAGTTCAAAGTACGGAATCAGTGGAAATCAAACCAGCAAGTGGTGACGAAGGTACCTTAAAATCATTTATATTTTACTTATTAATGAAAAAAAAAATCATCATTCCAATAAATAAACGGAATAATTTTCAAATTGTAGTTGAAAATTTTATAAAAGCTTTTTGTAATGATGTGACGTAATAAGTTATTATAAAGTTTTTTACTATTTCAGATGAAGCGGATACGGATTTAGAGACTGACAGATTGCTGGGACAGCAACGAACGGACGACCAGGGCTTCTTTGACGATAAAGTGAGTAAAGTGGTTTTTCTACAATAACATGACAGATCTAAACATTGCCATTAATGACGAAACTCAATTAATTATATTGAATAAAATGTCAGAAGAAAAAAATAAAAAAAATAAAAACTAAATATTTATTAATTAAAAAAAAACTAAGGTGATAAATTTTTAATACGTTTCATTAAATATATCGCAAAATAATAACTCCTTTCACTAGTGGTTGCGCACATAGTTGTGCACTATAACACCATTATAACATTTTTTTTAACGCTGAAAAAACGCGTTACGCGTTTCGCCCACGGGAACAGTGGGGGGTATGTGGGGTTCGCCGGTATAAAAATACCCATACGGAATACCCACTAAAAAACCAGCGGTACCCTTTCCGTCTTAACGAGGAGCGCCACGGGATCGCTTTCGCATGCTACCGTGACGCTCTGAAAACTATAACACCTCCTGCGCAGTTACCAAGTAGTATAATCCAGTCGCTTAAGCATAAATATGGGGTCCTCCTCAACCTCTGAATGAGAGATATTAAACTGGAAACTTGTATACCCGATTTTTGCGGCCTTTGACCCTAAATAACTTACTACGCAAACACATTTTATGAGACTTCTGGAACAACTTGTAGAACGCACAAAATAAAGGTGTATACGAGTTTTCGGCTTATTATCTCTCATTCTGTAGTTGATCCCTAATTCGACCGGACTATTAATCTCGGAGTCGCTTAGATATCATCAGTAACATTAAATACAAACCGTAACCGTACTGTGAATGTCCCACTGCTGGGCTAAAGGCCTCCTCTCCTCTTTTTGAGGAGAAGGTTTGGAGCTTATTCCACCACGCTGCTCCAATGCGGGTTGGTGGAATACACATGTGGCGGAATTTCAGTGAAATTAGACACATGCAGGTTTCCTCTCGATGTTTTCCTTCACCGTAAAGCACGAGATGAATTATAATCACTAATAAAGCACATGAAAATTCAGTGGTGCTTGCCCGAGTTCGAACCCACGATCATCGGTTAAGATTCACGCGTTCTTACCACTGGGCCATCTCGGCTTACATACAAACAATTTATTATAAAGTTATTTTTTTACACAAGATGGTGTTAAAAACAAAATCATTTTGTTGTTATAAGACTATGGGCTACTTTATATTTATATATGTTTTTTTAAATAACATATATATTTAATTTTACTGTATCTCTTTCATTATTATACTAATTGAATATATATTTTAAGTGTGTAAAAAATAGCTATTTAAATATAATAATATTTTAAATACACAGAATAATTTGCAATCATATTCAGTTAGCTCATTACATGTTAAAAAAGTGAATAAACGACACAATTCATTAAAATAATTGTAAAATAAATAAGGACAAATAAGGTAACTTGTTAATTGAATTTCAAAAAATATAAATTAACTTTACCGCCTGTGTCGTTTTTAATTGATTGCTGTCCAATGTTTACGATTATATTAAATCTTTATTTAGGTTTAAATGTATACTGTATAGTATTTTAAATAAAATTATGAGTATTTAAAAATAGTAGAACATCACTGTCTAAGAAATCGATATAGAATAAATATAAAAATTGAAAACAAAATTATGAAACATTAAGCAATAAGGTCATATGTGACTACCTCGTGTCTCTTCAGACCTTTAATAACTTATTATAATATTAAAGCAGTAAATTTTCTTTATATTTACTAATTGAAATCGATGTGCGACATGCGATGATTCAGTGAGCCATGAAGTAACTGCCAACAGTGACTGCAATAAACGGCATTTGGTACGAGTCGGTAGCTCGCGACCTTGCTCTCCTATTATACTCGTTCAAAGATTATATTTAGTTCTATGCCTACGAATTATATGCCTCTTAAGTGTTATATTTTTAGAAGAAAGTTATTTATTAAAAATATATATTTGTTAATTATTTATAATGATTGTTCTGAATTATTAAATAGCGATAGTCCATAACAATTTCAATACTTAATCAAATATTCGTTTGGATTGAGGTATTTATAGATTTCATCTTATTTTAAAACGTTAAATTTTATCGTTCGAAGAAATGAATAAGGTATTTTAAAAAGGTAATTATTGCATCGTTTTTACAGACTCGAGTTTATTGAGTTTTCTCTGTAAATCAAGTATTTTTTATAATCTTTGAACACACACGCACTAAGTCACCGACACACCATGTTAACCGGTGGCAGACCAGTCGGTATTATCATACGGTAACGCGCACGTGTGTCGTTTAATTTCGCTTAATGATAACATATCGCTGGGAAACGACCAAATGTTTTGTATTAATACCTGCGCCATTTCTATTAGTATCAAAATCGAAACTTCCATTATAATATTTGCTTTTGGTAAATAAAATGAGTGAAGTGGAAAAAACTCATTTGGTATTGGACATTGAAGGAAATAATGAAAATGATAGCAAAGATGAGTTAAATACAAGTAAAACTTTCTCAACGGATAGTGTTCGTGTTAATATATGTGTGAGAGATAAAAACATTGATAAACAAAATGATAATGAAAATATAACTGAGTATAAAAACGCAACAGATTCAGAAGCTGGCATAAATATTGACAATGAAATCAGCGACCAAAATAATTCAGATGTAACGATTGTTTTTAATAAAAGTGATAATAATTTAACTTCGAATAATTATGATATAACGGATGTATCAAATAATACGAAAAGTAATGACTTAGAAGACGGTAATTCGTGTAATGAACAATTTGATGAATCAATTAATGACGATTATGGTTCAAATGTAAGCGATGCAAGTGATACGGAAAAATGTGAAATAAACATTTCTGAATATAAAATAAACAAGGTTAGCATTTTCGAGAAACATTTTAAGTAAACATAACATTATGGTTTTTGTTATTCTTAAGTGCAATTAATATTAATAAAATTGACATTGATAGGCCGATCGCGAATGATAATGCAATTTATATAAGGTAGAAATGATTGAAATTAAACTTATGTTACAAATACATATAAGGGGCATACATATAACATTAAACGGTGATGTTTTTTAACAGCAACTACCAATTTATTGTGGTTGTTTTCAATCTTAAAAATCTAAAACTTTCAACAAATAATATATACAATAATTAAAACACTTTAATTATTTCAAAATGTGGTGAATTGGACGAATATTATCATCAGCCACTAAATAGTTTACAAGTACCATTCGCTGGGACCTATCAGACTCTATTTTACGTATACATAACCGAATGCGAGATTGTATAATAATTGCGTCACGCTGTCCATATTTCAAATCGTAAAATATCCTAAGCTCTTAATCCCGTAATCTACTGTAGAGTTATAATATAACTACTAAGGATAAGGTATATTCAACATTATTATCTGAATGCCATAAATAGCTTCATATCGCGAAAATAATGAATGATAATAATAATTGATTTAGTAAATACATGTGTAGTCCGGTTTGATTGATTTATCCAAATCACCCATTGCTAGGTTAATGCGTTTTTTCTCTTTGATGAGAAGTTTTTGAGCTTATTCCATCATGCTGCTCTAATGCGGTTTGGTGGATATACATGTGGCAGAATTTTAGTAAAATTAGTTACATGTAGGTTTCCTCACAACGTTTTTCATCAACGTCAATCAGAAAGCACATGAAAATTCATTGATTTGAGCTCGCGATGATCGATTAGGGTTCACGCGTTCTAACCACTGCGGCGTCTTGGTTCTTTGGATTTTTTTGTACAATTATATATAAGATTGTTTAATAATTTAAATAATCTTTGTTAAACTCCCAAAAATAATACAAAATTATAACATTGTCAAAGGAACTAAGTTTAGAGTAATAAGAGTGAAGATATAATGTTAATTATTTTTTGTTTATAATTAATAGGGATGGCGCAAACCAAAATCTCGAACAGTGATGCCATCTGGTGGGTCGACGGGAACGAATCGCGACCATGCCCACGATGCCTCCGACTTGAGAGACGAAGATACATTGCACAATGGGAAGGACAAAGACGGAAAGAAGAAGAGTAAGAACAAAGAAGGTCAGTAAAGAATAAGTATAATATTGATTAATTTGTTCGTATACTTTTAAACCCTTACATTTACCTTCTTATAATTCTTCTGCTTCTTCTGGACATTTTTATGGTGAGTTGTATTGATACTATTATTTCATAATTCTCTCTGTAATTGCCCGGAAATTATGTTGTACCATTTACAATTATATCAATTATAATTAATTGATGTAACAGAAATAAGGCCGATTTTCATTTCTCAATCGATAATAATTATGTTTTTGTCTTATATATTTAATACGGTTTGGTTTTGGAGACTGAGACTCGAAAACGTCGAGAACAATAATCTCCGCTATTAAGTAATTGAAAACAATCTTGCAGATATGGCCTCAGTTCTCATCGAAGGAGTATTATTCCGGGCTCGGTACCTCGGTTCGACGCAGCTCGCTTGCGAGGGTCAACCGACGAAGGCGACCAGAATGCTTCAAGCCGAAGAAGCGGTATCCAGGATTAAGGTTGGGCTATATTTATACCGGAAATTGTTACATTTTTATGTATTGCAGAGAAAAATATTTAGTTCTATTTTATATAAAACATTAGTACATGATGAGGCAAGGTTTTGAGTTATATTAATTATTTATAACTCAAACTTATCGATATATTATAACATTAACTATTTACTAAAAACACACAGGATAAGCTATCATTAACAAAATTTTAGTTTGAATGCTTACTCTAAAAAAATATATATAGATATTTTTAAATACACTCATTAAATTATTTTGCTTATCTATACATACATATATGACGTTCTATTACGGATAGGTAAATAAACGCATTCTCATATGAAATATTTCATATATATTATATTAATAGACAATACTTCGCCCGTGTGAATCGGTAACATACCATACAGTACAATGTTAAATGTAGATGTTTACAAACGAGCATGAAATTACTTCTTTCATTAATTCTTTTCTTTTTCTGGCTTCGAAATGTGCGTTGGTCGTTACCTCGGATTTATATATATGTTACGACGTTTGTATCTTAAAATAAGTCCAATTTTTTTAATGTATTTTGAACGTAAACACACTTTCAGTATTATCGTAGTCCTGGGGTAATGTCATATTTTTTTTTTATATTTACTGTCTTTTCTCTTTACGTTTACGGGTAACACCATTCGATAAATGCTTAAATATCGCGATTTTCTAATTGAATCAATTGGGCATTTAGCGCGTGGTGTTACAATAATAAAAATATGCATGGCTCTACCGCGGACAATTCAATGTAATTTCATGCTCATTAGGTATAGTGTTTTGAGAATGCTAGTGGGATATATCCTTTTGTCCTTATGTCCTTATAATAGGAACGATGCCTATATTACTAGTAATAGACAAATGTATGCTCGATGCCTTTGACGTGTGGTCATCTGCCAAACCGTTTACGGTCTTATTGACTTGGCATTAGAGTATTTTTTTCAGTGATATCCTCACCCCTCGACCCGACCCAGGAAGATTGTCGGATCCCGTCTTGGCCGGCTAGCCTCCTCTGGACTTGTTTGTTTATTTATGGCTTGTGCTTTGCTATGCTTGGTAACCGTATTTTTTGCAACCCCATTTAACTTTCTAGGTGGGATAAAGCAGGAAATTGTTGTAATTTAACAACATATTTTCTACTTTTTGTCGTGGAATTTATTGTTCGATTATTTGTAAAACTCCATTTTCTTAATCACAACCTATCGTGCCCATTGTCATGTTTTTTGTCATTATTACTTAACCTATATTTTAATTAAATTAATTTATCTTAGTTATTATTAATTCACGAATTAATTATTTTTGCGATACTTTTTTTTGCCAAAAACGAAATTATTTTCTTTATCTACGCGCGTGATCTCATAAAGGTGAGTCTACACTGTGCGATTTGCTTGTGCAACGACACGCGACAGTCGCGCTTGGCTCACGCACAACATCATATATAAGCACGTAAAGCATGAAACATACCCGATTCACACCGGCAAGGTGGTCCCACACACGGACGGACTAGCTTAGCCGCACAACATATATCGAACCTTATTTTAATGGTCTGAAGGTTGTTTTTCCGTTAGGTTCGCTTTCATAATGACGAACGGATCGCTCGCTTCTCACATATCATTGTCGATTTGTGTGTATTCGAGTTGTTTTGCTTGCTTTTGCGCAGATATCGAAAGAATTGGCTTATTTGTGATGCATTTTAAAATTACAGGTTATGCCAAATTATTGGGAAGTTATCAAAGTAATAGTGTGATATTTTTGATCGCTAAACGCGTTTTGCAGAATTTTTTCATGAATATATTATTAATTGGCAGATTTACGATTTTATATAGCTTTTGTTATGCCGTTAACGAGAAAGCTTATGCTTACGCCGCCTGTGCAATGCGTGAAAATAAAAAAAAGGATTTAAAAATCTACATAAAAACCGGTATGTCTTCTAAATAAACAAAATTCAAAAAATTAACCAAAACAAGCAAAACGACGCGGCCGCTGTCTCAATCCATAAACGATCTTAACCGAGTACACGTACGCGAGACAGCGACATAAGTGCAGCGGTATGTGAGAGCGAAAGGAGGTTAGCCGGTGTGTCCCGCAGTGGGGCTGCGAGGGCCCGTACTCTGGCGTGTACGCGGCTCCTGCGGCCGTGTTCCGCCTGTCCTTCCTCGGCTCCGTGGAGGTCGAGGAGGACTCGCGCCGCAGGAAGAAGAGACCAAAAAAGAATATGGTTGAAGAGGCCGTCACTAAGATTAAGGTGGCGAAACACGTGTCTTATTTGTCGTTTTTTTAGTAATGAAGAATTATAAGAAATATACTTAATATAAATACGTGGTTATATGTCGGATTTATTGTCGCATTTTAATTTCATATTATGTTTTATAATTATTACAAATTGGATATTAGAAATTACGAACAAATCACACTAGCCGTCTCAAAAACCTAAATCTTGTAAAATGTCTTGTGCATGCTACTAATATTTAAAATCTGCATGTCTTATTATAATTCCTAACATGTATTAATTTATACACGTTTTCACATGCTTTCAATGGAATGTTTTAGGCTCTGGTAAGTTCGATAAACGTTATTCTCATTATTTTATAATATTCCAATATTGAAATATTTATTCTATTCATAATCTAAATATTCTACTTTTGTAGATGTTTTTATTTTTTAAATATATATGCATTGAATAATTTGATTGAACTGTTTCCTACCGATTATTTCGTAAGTGGAATTAAAGCTGTTTTATACGTGTATCTTTACGTTAAGATATTTAAAAACAAAATAAGCTATAAGCTACCTCTTTCATTTCAAGGCGTGTTTTTTATAAATTAGGTACTCATTATTTCCAGGCCCCTGAAGGCGAAAACCAACCGAGTACCGAAGTGGATCTATTTATTTCAACGGAAAAAATTATGGTCCTTAACACGGAACTGAAGGAAATCATGATGGACCACGCATTGAGAACGATATCGTACATCGCTGATATCGGGGATCTCGTTGTTCTGATGGCGAGACGACGCTTCGTGCCGCATGAGAATGACTCCGATCAACCAAAACTGAACCGTACGCCGAAGATGATATGTCACGTTTTTGAAAGTGAAGAAGTAAGTTGTTTTGCGTTCTAAGTAGACTAAATAAATCATCATTTATTTCTTTGTATTATAAATTTCATTACATATAATTTAAAACTTATAAAAGTATGTGAATTAAGAAATATTATTACTCGATCCCCTTATCTTGTGATGGATGTATTAACCTCGCGGAGTCGGAGACTAAGATAAACTGTCACTTCACCATTATTGTAGATATCAATAATATTGTTGTAAATATCTTTGAACAGAGTCTCGAACTTCAAAGTATGTAAATAGCCCGATAAGATCTTTTGTTGAATTAATGCACTGTCTTATATTATATATTGTTCTCTATAACATAAAAAGTGAAGTCATTTATGTATATTATAGCTTGAACTGTGAAATACTTTTAAATCAATTCTTATTATTAATTATGTTATGTAATAAATGTATGTATGTATTGAATATATTTTTTATATGTTATGATAATTATTACTAATTACTTTTCTAATAGTCGGTTTAATTATTTTGTTTTATTAACAGGCTATTTAATATCTTTTAAAATATTTTTTTATATTGTATTTTAAAATTCGTGTTTCTCTGGCTCTACATAGCCTTATATGTTTTTCTAATTAATGAATTGTTAAGAAAATTTTTAACATTTAATCCTTTACAGGCTCAATTTATAGCCCAATCCATAGGTCAAGCGTTCCAAGTGGCGTATATGGAATTTCTTAAGGCCAACGGCATTGAGGACCACAGTTTTGTAAAAGAAATGGATTACCAGGAAGTCCTAAACAGCCAAGAGATATTTGGTGATGAACTTCAAATGTTTGCGAAAAAAGTGAGTGACTATTTTAATATATTTTTAATCATTGACTTTCTTAACCAGAAAGTAGTTTATAATATTAGTAAAAAATATCAATATTTTAATGTTTATTTATTTCGCAATAGGAACTACAAAAAGAAGTGGTAGTTCCGAAAACGAAAGGTGAAATCTTAGGTGTGGTGGTTGTGGAATCTGGTTGGGGGTCGATGTTGCCCACCGTTGTGATCGCTAATTTGGCCCCTGCGGGTGCGGCTGCTAGATGCGGACAACTTAACATTGGTACGTTGGATTTACCATTCGGTTATTTAAACTCTTCATATTTTATCGACTTAAATTCAATTTGTCACAAAATATTTAAAGCCATTGTAAGAACAATTTTTTTTTTATATTTTACTTCGTGTAATATATAATTTATAATAACTGCATGAAATTCACGAATGAATAATATTTACAATTAAAACTTTTTTGTTACATTTATAGGTGACCAAATAATAGCGATAAATGGAGTAAGTCTCGTCGGCCTTCCCCTCTCGACTTGTCAGACATACATCAAGAATTCCAAGAATCAGACTGTAGTGAAGCTTACGGTGGTACCGTGCGCTCCGGTGGTCGAGGTCAAGATTAAAAGACCTGATACAAAGTACCAGCTAGGGTTTAGTGTGCAGAACGGTGTGGTGAGTAGCCTCACGTATCATAAACCCACTTACCATACTCGAGGAACTTTATATAAAACGTTGGTTGTCAAAGGCGGTCACAATCACGTGCCTCAGAAAGTACGTTTATAATAGGACGACATTATTGATTATAAAATTTACTTCGTATTTTTAAGTTTTTTTGTGTTCTAGTGTGGAAATGAAACAACTGTACTACTAGACAAGTAGATGTTGATATTTGCGCTTATCAATAACTCTTTTAGACGATGGCTACGACAGTGGATTGGGTTATTTTTTTTTTATAGAATAAGAAGGCGGACGAGCATATGGGCCACCTGATGGAAAGTGGTCACCAACGCTCATAGACATTGGCATTGTAAGAAATGTTAACCATCGCTTACATCACTGATGCTATGTCCCTATGTAATTACACTGGCTCACTCACCCTTCAAACCGGAACACAGCAATACCAAGTACTGCTGTTTTGCGGTAGAATATCTGATGAGTGGGTGGTACCTACCCAGACGAGTTGGCACAAAGCTCTACCACCAGTAGAGTAGTAGAGTAGTAGGGTTATATTGATGATTATATTTTTCTCTGCCGGTGTCGAACTTAAGTACGACAACAGAACGGCATTCGATGTAACGTTTTAAGTAACAATCTAAAACGCTAAGCGTTCCGACGGCTCGGCCGCAGATCTGCAGCCTGCTGCGCGGCGGCATCGCGGAGCGCGGCGGCGTGCGCGTCGGCCACCGCATCATCGAGATCAACTCGCAGAGCGTCGTGGCCGTGCCGCACGAGCGCATCGTCAACCTGCTCGCCACCTCCGTCGGAGAGGTAACCCACCCGCGCAAGCTCCACTACGTACTAATTTGCTGCGAATAAATCATATCACACGACTATCGTTCATCTTTTGTTATACCACAGTCTACCGTAAGTCTATCGCGAATGCTGTTTCGAGTTTAAATTCTGGATTCTAATTCAAATTTACATTTAATATAAAATTTTAGATGGGCTTTAAAATTAATTTAATTTTCCCCAGTAAAAATATTATACAAATTGATTTCAGATTCTAATGAAAACTATGCCGACGTCAATGTTCCGGCTGTTGACTGGACAAGAGAATCCCGTATTCATCTAAACGCGACGCGCCACAAGTGCCTGCTTCACGCTCACCGCCAGGGCTCTTACACGCGTAGTTTGTTACAAATTATATAAAATATATCATTTACACGACAACACTTTTGACCAATGGATACCGAAACGTTATTATCTAACTAAAATTGACAAATATTATTTATATTTGGTTCATTTAAGTAAAAAAATATCATAATCGTAATACGAATATTTAACTTTAGATATAAGATTTGAAACAAATTTAAAGATTTCATAGTCACTCGATATTTTATGATGTACGTTATTTATGACTCACCTCGTAATTTGAGTCAAGTATTTACTCGTAATACCTACCCAATTGTTATCGCGTGTAACTGCCCTGATAATTGCATTTGGATAAAGAACTAAAATAAAATCCTGTTGCGATTGTTCTACGAGTTCCATAAAACAGATAAAAAAACAATATATTTTAACTATTTTAAAATTGTCTTATAAAGCATGTTTCATACTAATAATTAAAAAAAACTACCAAAACTCATGAAATTCGTAGACTAACTTCAACGCGGTTTTTACCTTAGCTATGGAAATAATACTCAAAATAAAAATGTGATGTCCAAGTTTCAAAATGCTTAATATGCTTAAGTGGCTAAATAAGATACTTAGTTCTAAGTTATTGTATTTAATTACAGAAATTTTGCACTCACTTGATTATAATTTCCTTATTAAAAAATTAGAAAAATGTAAAAAAAAAAATTATAACATCATTACTGACAGTGATGATGAAACAAAAACAATGAAATAAACATACAGTTATTATTTGGTAATACCAAATAAATTAATAATATTAATATACATATTGTGTATGTATTTCAGAAAATCAAGGTGATTTTTGTTCTGTTCTTTGATCCTGTCAAGTGCAAAATTTCTGAAAATCTATTATCACAATGTGTATACATAGTTATTCCAGTCAATAATTTATTAATTGTATACATATTATAATTGAGAATCAAAATGGCTCATATCTTGCTTAGATATTATTAAAATAAGTTAAAATTATCGTCATACAAATATTTCTAATATAAATTGTCGCGATAAAATTTCTACAAAATGCACTAGCCGTTGCCTTTCTGCCATAGACAATAAGTGTCTCTCTTATCATAGTTTTTAGATTTTAGTTCATGTTGCCATTATAACATTTTTTTTTTTTTCATTTTATCTTTTAAATCATTCCATTATTACTTGGTTATTTTACATGAATTAGTATTTTTACGATTTATACTTTTTTTATTCCAGTGTTTTTTTTAAACATTTTTATATGTTCATCATTATGGAATATTAGTTTATATAAAAATGTATAGCTGAATAGTGTGACTGAAGAGTCTTGATCTGTAATGACTCGGATAGCATATGCATGCAAATTATCTTGAATATCCGAGACATAAAGTCTCGGTCGAGTTGAATCTCGATGTGATCATTGATAAATAAATGAATTGATTAGTGGATATATAATAAAGCATTATTTCGTGTAGCGTTTCAAAAGATATGTCATATTTTGTAAATTTTATAGTGTGGCTATAGCGTAACTATGTAACCTATATATGTATGTCCTGGTCTTAGCTAAGCTTAGCGCTCTGAGGACGAGTTTTATTTATGTATAAAAATCGATATTTTGACAACCTAATATAATAAAACACCTTTTAGTATTCCTAAATTTATTCCGCTTCTATATATCATGTCCCGAGTTTTGATGCTTTTAAATAATTATTATTGTAGGTATGTACTTCTTTCTATTGTACTCGACGTAAACCTTCTGTCTTGTGTTGCTGTTAGGATCAGTGTCTATTTTATTATTTTAAAACAAACTTCCATTGACACCGAATCGATTAGTACATTATTTAAATAACAAAATATTTAAAAACTCAATAGTCACTGGTCATGCCCTTTAAAACAATTTATTTAAAAATTAATGAAAAAGATATAGTAGTACCGTCTGATGTGTAATTTTATATTGCTAGCTGTTGTGAATAAGATTTATTTACATTGATAACACAGATAATAAATAGCATTTTATTGTGAAAGCTGATATATAGTAGGTACACTATAACATGTGAAATAACTATTGTTGTTCTCATTTCTAAGAGTATTATTCTAGTCTGCATTAAAGTTAAGAATAAACTGAACAAATTGATTCGTTTCTTTTATTTATAACCTACACATTTTGTATTTTTTTACTAAGCCTTTTTCATCCGTTACTACATTTACTACTTACTACCATGTTTTTTATTGAAGCACGAAGTTTTACAATAAAATGTAAACATATATCATTCAACAGTAAGTAAATGAGATATGGAGGAAATTCAAGTTTGGAATTGTGGTTCTGATGTTGGAGTTCATGAAGTCGTTAGTGTATATACGAGCGTACCATACGCGTTATCTAACCATCTGGACCGAAGATAGCCATGAGTTCCTGCGCAAAAACCATTGCATAGAATGAAAGTACAGGCAGTACTAAGGCTGATACAGATGTGTTACAATTATGGAAAAAATCGATTTACATTGATATCTATTATAAAACATGAAGTGAATTTAGTATTTTACTGAAAACATTTAAGGACCGCCACTCAAAAGTCATCGTCAATATGTAATAACATAGTAGATGGGTACTTCTTTATATGTACTCCGTTATTGTTTAATAAAACTGTTTTATTAATTAGAACAGAGTGCAGTATACCTATTATATTGATTGACACCGACTTGAGACATTTTTTTTTAATATTTATCATGCCTACATGATAAATATTACATTACCAGTTACATTTTGTTTATTCTTTTATCGACGCTCTGGAGGAATGATATGAATGGCAATGACTACTCGTACATGTGCGAAGGTTTCTAGGTGCCTACTTAATTTATTTAAGAGGAAAGCTTACTTGAAGCATTTCTAAATTAAACGGTTCGATTGGATAGAGTTAAAGACTATGGGGCCCGCCCCCCTTAGAATCAAAATTTCGCAAAATGTTGCATAGCATGAAATTGCACCTCAAATGTAAATTTGAAGTCTGTTGACTTGATAATCGGCTGGTCAAGCACTTCTACATAAACGATGACATAATATGCAATTAAAACTAATGACGAAAATTATAAAATTGCATTAAACTGCTGAAAAATAATTAAATAAGAAGATTGAACGTTTAAATATTTTCCTGTGACACTAAAAATATAATTAAAGAGAAATGCGTTTGCAAAAGTAACTCTAAGATTTCTTTACATTTGAGTAACCACCTAAAGATTATTATTTTACTTTAACTAAACTTGCATCGAAAGTTGAACAATTCGATTATTATACACGTCTACAAATAAAACGAATCAGTCCATCCCTAATTATTAAGTGTAAAAGCTTTGTAGATTTGAAGCTTTTTCGATTAGTTTTTAATGTTTAATAATATTTTATAATAGTATTGGATTATCCAGTCGTTGACACGTCTAATAAAAGATTACATTTTTAATTTGACCTTAGACGTTGTAAAGGTCAGATTTATTATAATATGATAATATTGAATAAAAAATCTAACTGGTTTTTTCTTTATATGGTTTAACGGAAAAACAATTATACTTTATTACGGTGTAGAAAATAAACTTTCAAAAAATATTAAGATATTAAAAATATTTTCTAGTCATTTGCGGTTTCCTTGAGTTATGGACCGGTGCTCTGACCCGCTTTTAGTCCCGCCACACACGAGGTGTTAAAGAATAGTCGATCCTTATTTTTAAATTTATTTAGTAAATATTTACTTGGTGGTAGAGCTTTGTGCAAGCTCGTCTGGGTAGGTACCACCCACTCATCAGATATTCTACCGCAAAACAGCAATACTTGATATTGTTGTTTCCGGTTTGAAGGGTGAGTGAGCCAGTGTAATTACAGGCACAAGGGACATAAAATCTTAGTTCCCAAGGTTGGTGGCGCATTGGATATGTAAGCGATGGTTGACATTTCTTACAATGCCAATGTCTAAGAGCGTTGGTGACCACTTACCATCAGGTGGCCTATATGCTCGTCCGCCTTCCTATTAATATTATAAAATATATTATAAAATATAGTCAATGACCTGGCAACACAAAAATTTTTGACTGACAACTTATATTTACTTTCCAAAACATAACAAATGTAAATAATATTAAATTAATGTTATAATTCATAATAAGTATTGGTTTTAGAGATTAGGTCCTGTAGGCATAGCAACCTAATTCGTTCATTATACTTTAAAATTTGGAATGTAGATTGAAATAAAAATACCTTTTTAAAAACATATAAGAACATGTAATTTACTAAATTTTGATATGGTAGGGCAGTAAAATCACATGAACTATAGCCTTGAAAAATCACAAATAATTACTTCAACATATACTTAAAATCAAATTTCTTTCATTATTTATTGCAAATAATATGTTTTGAATGGTTTCCATTTCATTATAATCTTTGAAGATTAAAATCAGTAGCTCATACAGAAGCCATTATACTTCTCAAGGTATTTTATGTAATGCCCTCATACCGCCTTTATTTAATTAACTTGTTCCAGCCCGACAGTGAACAAATATATGTTACAAAAGTGCAAAATAAGTCTCAAGGCTATTAAATTACTCAAGTCTTGTTTATTAATACACTGTATAACACTTTTTTTAATTAATATGCTGTTTTTACTATATTATTATTCTATTATAGTCACTTGTGGGTTATATTATACAGGGTTTTTCATTATAGGTAAATACACAATTTGCATTGTTCAGATTATATATTTAACAACAGGGATAGCTATTGTAAATGAAATAGAGATTAGCGTTTGTTTATTATGTATTTTCAAGTTTGCTCACAAAGCCAAATTAAATTTACATAAATACAAATAAATGATAACCTTTTTATACAAGATGTATATAGTACTTAAGATTCATTTTAAACCATTCTATGCAGATAATCACTGGAAAATAAATTAATGAATAATCTTCCACATTCTATAATAAAAAAATCAGTATTCATAGAGATCAAAAACTGATATATAGCATTGTCCTAAGCATATGACGCTGATAAGATTTACAAAGGTTGAAATGTTGAACTTTGTGACAATACACTATCCTTTGTATAAAATTAACCAAATTTGATCAACTATGAAATATATACAGTAAGGTCTTAGGAAATTCATCATTTAGCTATTATAATTATAGTAAAAAAATATGCATACCTAATATCATAACGAAGCTACATGTGATAGGGTAAACAATAATCTGTGGGATTTTCGGACTACATTGAGACAATGAAGGGCGAGGCTATGAGGAAATGCAAGAGGTTGACCGGAGCAG
The DNA here is from genome assembly GCF_905147045.1 of Nymphalis io. Classification (NCBI taxonomy): domain Eukaryota; kingdom Metazoa; phylum Arthropoda; class Insecta; order Lepidoptera; family Nymphalidae; genus Nymphalis; species Nymphalis io. The sequence continues at coordinate 7,562,790 of NC_065888.1, forward strand.
GTTGACTGCAGCATAAGTGCCACAGGGCCAGCGTCCGCCAATAATAAAAATTTATCCACAATTGTCTCTTCACAAGTTACTCGATCTAGGTTGTAAAACATAACTTGCACTCTTAAAATCATGATATATATGTTAGTTTCGTCCACTTCGTGTAGCGCGTAGGGGAGGCACTGGGTGCAACAACGGGCGCTCAGTTGTCCATGGCATACCTCCTGGTCCACTCCTTAGCGTTTCGGATAGCTTCGCTTTCGTTCACTTTCCAAAGTTCAGCCACATCGTTTGCTAGCGGGTCGTCGGGGTTAGGAGCAGATAATAACGCTTGAATCGAGAGTAAAACCGTGCGAATTTGCAGGGCAGGGCTCCATTTATCTTTCAAAATATCCAAACATATACGGCCGAGTCGATCTATATTCGGATGATAAATTTTTGTAATAAACCTAACCTTAGGTGCTGACATAGGATAGTCCTCTGGAAGGAATAGTTCTAACTTGAATAGACCTCCTTCGAATGGCGAGTCTTCCGGCCCGGTGACAATTACATGAAAATAACGTGCATTGTTTTCGCTAGGCACCGCGCTGATACCCGGCACAGGTTCCTGCATCAATCGCTGTGTCTCTTTGATTATTCTACGTGGTAGGGCTGCCATTTTATTTATGCGGTCTAGCGCAATTTGTCAAATAAAAGCAGGTAATCATATAACTGTTTAAAATATCAAATTGTCTTAGCACTGCACGTGTTTAACGAAATTTGAGGCACGTACTTTAGACTTATGAATTATAACAGCATATTAGCCATGATAATGCTGAAAACGCAACTACAAAAGCGATGGTAAGGTACCAACTTCAATTTTTTTTCTCATTTTACATAGACAAAATAGAATTTTAATTACCATAAAGAAAACATGCAATATAGAGTAAAATGCGTTCATGTTGATTACAAGGCTTACAAAAAAATAATGCAGAAACAAATATTTGATATATTGCAATATGTAATAACATTTAATTACTTAGTTTTCCAATAAATTATCAACGAAATATTTTTATAGAAATGAACATGTGTATATAATATTTTTTGCAAGAAAGTTTTGCTATTCCACACTAGATGTCACTAAACATGATAAACAAGCAATAATGTTGTAGATCAAGTATGTTAATGAAAGTAAAAAAAAATCTTATACGCATAAACAAATATTATTGGTTACATACAATATAATTTTTGTCGATGTAATTAAATTATGAGTCTAAAAAAAATACATTTTTTAACAATGTCTAAGTACCTTCTGATTTTTAAAGCAGAGATCTATCTATCTGAATAATTGAATATTTACCAATTCGTATCAAATCAGAAAGAAAAATAACAGATCGTTTTAGTCTACGACGTCTATAAACATAGTGAGAAAACAGAAATGTATCGAAGGAAGTAGTGAAATCAAATAAGTTAATACATTAGTACATATATCAATGAGCAATAGGGCAGCGTCCAATGATATTATGCATGTAAAAAGGCAGCGTCCAATGATATTATGCATGTAAAAAGGCAGCGTCATTAATATTATTTTATAATATTTTCTTATAGCGACGTTTTCGTGCTTTCGTGTATAAATAGTGATGAAAAAGAAATATGAAACAATGAATTCGTTCTGCTTTGTAATGTACATGATACTAAACATGATCTATTTATTCGTTTGTGTGATGAAATGCATTTGTTATTAATTATAATTATGCCAATGCATTCATGCATGGCATGAAATTAAGCACTAAAGGATGCGTCAGACTAGGTGACGTAACAAAGGAGTCGTTTCCTGATTGCTTTCATTGTGTGGCGGTTTCAATACCTACATAATTTTGCTCTGAATTTATGCGGTAAATTATATTCCATTTCAAAACAAATACAAATGGCAAATAAACTCGACATATTTCAAAGAGATTGTTATTCCCCTCGTTGCCACAGACAGTATCGGAATACTTGGCGTCGTGATTTTGAACGTTGTTCAGTTCCGCGGTCAATTGGAAGGTAAAGTCAAATTAGCTTCTAAAAAGCTTGGAGTGCTCATCAAGGTGAGACAGTACTTCACGTCTAATACTTTACATGGCGCAAATTTGGCCCCACATGGAGTACTGCTCTCATCTCTGGGCGGGAGTTCCCCAGTACCAGCTTCTTCTCTTTCATCGCATCCAACGTAGAACAGTTCGAATTGTCGACGATCAAGGTCTTACCGGCTTGATCCTTTGGATTTGCGAGTGATGTCGGGTCACTCTGGATCCTCTATCGCGTATTTCACGGGAAATGTTCTGAAGAATTGTTTGCCCGTCCGCCGAATTTCACCACCGGACTTCGCGGCTGAATTCAAAATTCCTCCCTCACCACCTCAATGGCCTATTTCCTGCCTCGCACAACCACTCTGTGTAACCAGCTTTCGTCGACGACTTTTCCGAACCGATATGACATAAAAACCTTCAAGAAAAGAGCGTACTCATTCCTCAAAAGCCGGCAACGCACCAGCAAACCCTCGTGTGTAGTAGATGTCCATGAGGGGTGGTAGTCATTTTCCATCAGATGAGCCTCCTGTTCGTTTGCTCCCCTTACATAAAAAAATACTACTACTCTAAGGCCGTAGATCCCGCGGTCTTGAGGTCATTAACAATTTTTATAGTTTTCTGCCGAAAATTTCTGAAGAGTGAAGGAAACAGGTACAGTATATGTACATGATGTAAACAATGCTATTTTTGGCATTGGCTTATGTTAAATAAAAAAAAACGAATGTTGTAAAATTTAACATGATAGACCCAGAGAGAGTTAAATCAACTGAATTTATCTGACTTATGTGCAAAGGGCTTCCCATACTAACGGATTGGTGAGGAGATTAAGCTCTGTGGCTTTTGCGGTTAATAAAATAAGACCGATATTAATGTTGATACTGCTCGGCGATTTGTATATTTTAGTAGTTTTCACAATAATTTCAATGTGTTATGGCATACTTTAGTGTAATGCTGCCGCTACTAATACGATATTTTTGCTGCAGAAAAAGGTACCAAAAACTAAAGAATCATTAACGCATAAATTTAACGAAATTAAAATAATTATTAACTATTGCTTCTCAATACATATTCTTTAATGTCATGTATATACAAAAAACTATTTTGTGAAAAAATGCGATACATATAAACTTGGTACTAGGACCAAACACAAGACTAATTATTCCTGTTACTCGACTGCATAGTCAGTAACTCTTTTGTTGAGCAATGTATACGGTTTTACAACTGCAAAAACAGAAAGCGTTCAAATTGCTATTGTTGCTAAATTTAAAAAAAAATGTTAAGGAACGCTAGTAAGCGACTTTATGGATGATAGAACCTTGGCAGTAAAACGATCGCCTCCTGCCTACTATTTACTTGTCCGAAATCATTTCTCCCAAATTAATTTTAAAATTAATGATTACATACTATATTATAATTACACTCACTCAATAGAAATTTAACATGATATCTATAATAAAATACGGTTGAGATTAGAATACAGTAATATTAATTGCAATATTGTACTTATATTTTAGATTTCATACGATAAACATATATTCAATAAAAATAGAATTCATATTAGCATTTATGTATGTATTATTAATACGTATTCAAATCTTTAAATAATCTGTTCGCATTATATTTTTTACCACCTTGGGCTGGTTGACGTAATAACAATTACGAGCTAAATCTCGCTGTATGAGTGCTGTCAACTCGCGTCGACATTCTTCGAAAATTGCTGGCGAAAAAATCCTTGAAGGGATTTCACTCGGAATTTTTGTGTATGTATTTGATAGGGTTTTATCTTTGAATAGTTGTCTTGTTTTATAGCCAGATTTTATATTTAAAAAAATCAATTATTTTTGAATTATACGTTCTCATCCTTTTAGTATACTTTACAATTCGCGATTTTAAGAATAAATTAAAGAAAAAACTATATAACTTTCTTAATTAACAGTACCTAAAATATTTTCTGTAGGACATTTTCTGTGCATCTGTGTATCTTTTTAAATTTCGGTTAAAATCTTTTTGACAGCTCTAGTTTTACGAGTTACAATTGACAACCCCCAGCTTACAGGTAAGGAGACTCCCATATATAGAATCCCATATTAAACTTGTTCTGACTATTATATTTTGCATTAAGTAAATCTACGCATTGTTTAGTACTGTACTATAGTCGTTATAAAGAAAATGTCTTACTTTTAACAAAATCTGTTTAGTAAAAGCACTTTTTGTGGCATTATGAGTAATACAAACAACATATTTGTTTACTAGCTGTGCCCTCGTTTGCACCTACGTATAACTTAACGAAATCACTAAGAGCAAACTTATAATATTCACTTATCTATTTTATTAATTACTAATCATATATACAACATTTTTTGTTTAATTTTCGTGGGATATTCGTTTTTTTTTCGTCGCACCCATAGGGTAATATAAAATTGGCCATGAAAAAAACAGCATTCTCTTAAATTTATTCCGACATAGGTACTTGAATGTCTTTCCCTGTGCTTTATTTATCGTGACTGCAAACGATACCTTCTCAGAAAATTGTGTGCTTTTACAACTGATAGGTAGATCTGTATATTTGAAAAGTTCCTTATTTATTATAAACTAACCGACTAATCGTAAGTATAAATTTAACGAAACAATGAGAAAAAAATATATGCGGCGACGAAACGAAATACTTGTCTAACCTATAAACTTTAACTTCCAATGTTATTTACAAACCAAAAAACTTTTCAAGAGGAAAATTTCCGACATATATAAGTGTAGTTTAACCGCTTACGCAGCGCACGCGACGGAAGCTCTCAAAAGGAATAAATTTAAAAATACAAATTTGTATCAAAAGATACAATACGTTCCTGCACGAAATCCAGCAATTATTCAATCAATTGTTAGTTAAGCTTATAGTGTCGAAAAACAAAATAAATGTGTATTACATGTATTGATTTTTTAAATCCGTAATATGTTCATTTTTTTATTAAGCCACTTCCCTAACAAAATATAATACAAATTAATACAGACAGAAGTTTACCAGATCCCTATTATCAATGAGCGCCGAACGTCTCCGACATACCTGCGTTCTCACATACCTGCGTATAACTCAATACATATAACAGTGCGGCAGTCGGCGTGCTTTACATGTACACGTGGGCACGTTTAACCGATGTATGTCTAGCATTAGCATAATTTTTATTATATGTATTGATATTCGTATACTTATATTAAAAGTATACATATATATTCTTTACCAGTTCTGTTGCAAACTTAAGGCCCTTAATAAAGACCCCACTTTACTTTGTAATTTGTATTGAAAAAGAGAACATTAATAATTATCTACCAAATACATATATTCATATGAAATTCATATTAAGTACATACTTAAATTTTCTACTGTTCGTTGCATTCTGATAATAATACGACGTTCTTTTATAATTTGTTTTGAGTTAAATAGCCAAAATTTTCATATTATTTTAGATGTAAAATTTAAATTACTTCATAATTTTTAAATGAAAAAGTTAAGAGAACGCAAACTTTGACAAGTCCATGATGTCTTCTTAATTAATATTTGCTTTTCGATTTTCAATCAACTTTAGCATTCTTTGTATCATATTACGAGTATAATTCTCCAGATTTATCTTATTGGTACCACGACCACCTGGTTAACCATAGATATTACATATTATTATATAATTATTTATTATATAATATTTTATCTATGGTTAGCCAGGTGAGCCTGGTACTAATTATGGAGTAAGCTACATCACAACACATCATAGGTACGGATTTATAAATTATTAAGAAATCAAACTATCGTTAAAATTTATACGTAGAGAGCAAATTGTTATAGATTATTAGCTGCCCGCCCCGAGTTCGTACTTGTAAAATAAGGATTTTATCTCGTGCATTTTTTAATCAATAAGGTATAAACATTCGTCAATCGATCTATTCACCCATACAGTATAATTATATAAGTATAACCAAAAACACTGCGTATTTTTTAAAGCGTTTATTTATTATTGTTTTCTTAGGTTATCTGTTTGTCTACGGATTTTATGTGTGACTGGTGGCTCATCGTACATTCGTCCCACATTATTAGACAGAAGTTTGAAAAGGTGGCTCGTTATTTGTTTTCTTTTTAATATTGGTAAATAGTCACCCCCACCCATATACATCAGCACTATAAAAATATTAACCATTCCTTACATCGCTAAGGCACTACCAACCTTGGGAACTAAACTGTCCCTTGTGCCTGTAGTTACATTGGCCCATCGCCCTTTAAGCCGTAACACAACAATATTAAATATTGCTGTTTGGCGGTACAATATGTGATAAATATAGTACATACGAATAGAACATACGAAATCTTTTCGCTGGCTATTTCGCTATCGCATCGTTGGCCATCACCATAATATTTTTTCCTGCGCGAGAATTTTAATTTTGCCGTGAGTCCTAAGATATTCATTTAAATTAAGCATTTAGTTTAATGTTCAAATTTTGAAAGGGCACCGCACCGTAGCCGCTCTATTTATATATAGCGGCTTGAAGTTGTAATAATAAAAAATATACATATACATATATTGTAACGTGTTTTAACACGTTTTGAGTTGAAAATATGTAGATTTTTATTTATTACATTATTGTATTTTTGGTACACCATAAAGCGTAGTCTTCCTTAATTTATTCAACTCTGTCACTAATTTGTATATTTTATATATATATATATATATATATATATATATATATATATATATATATATATATATATATATATATATATATATTATTTGTAAATATATATATATATATATATTTGTAAATATATTTATATATATATATATATATATATATATATATATATATATAAAACAACTTCACAACTAAATTTATTTTCTTTCTTCTCTCTAGGTCTTTTATTACCTTTCAATCGATTCAAAACGGACTTCGCGTTATTAGTCACTAACAGTTTCTATTAAAACAGACAAATTGAATTACTATTATTAATATTTTTAGAAATATAGTTTAATATTTTATATAACTCAAGATGATTTATTTTATACAAATTATATAAACAAACATAGTCTATAGAATAATAGTCTATACAAATTATATAAACAAACATAGTCTATAGATTATAAGTGATAGACGTGTAACAAGTTATAACTTTTACTAATTACTATTGTTTAATAATAGTAAATATGTAACTTTTCTCTTAAACTCTGATTTGTTGGTAACTCATCTCAGAAAACTTCCTGCTCTTAATTAGCTAGTTTTCAACCGAGATCCTGTCAGAAAATCTACTTAAAAAACTGATGGCTTTCAAATGAATAAACTCATGTAAAAATAATTACGAAACAAATTATAAAACAAACATTCTAAACTAATAGATAAAATACATATAAAATTCTACACATTTCGATTCATGTCATCAAGAAGTCCATATAACTATTAAAACCAAACTACAAGAATAAACTGATTATTTTATAATTATAAAAACATCCATAAATGTTAATGCCAGTAACCGTCTTTAAAAGATAAAAACTACCAAATAACGTTGCATTAAAAAATAAATATAATCGTTTTACGAGGCAAAAATTAATTTTAAGCGGTCACGAAACTTCTAGCGCTATAAAGATTTTACATTCACTTTTTATATTATATCGTAAAGTGGACAACGAAACAACTATAAAATTATAGGGAGAGGAGATGTTATTGACTTTATGACGTGAACTTAACGCTACCTCTCAAGTCAAATGATGTAAAATATAATTAATTCAAGGGAGATTTCTTAAGCAAATTGACTAGTTTTTTTTTTTTAATGTAGGAGGTATAGGTGACGCTGATTCAGAATTTGCGTTATGTAGAATCTCAATCTCAGAATCTCAGAATCGAAGAATTTGCCTTCCAGTTTTTAATAATACACGCTATTATTAAAAGCTGGAAGGTCAAAAGATTTTATCGACCATTATAATTTCAAGTACACTCCAGGACCTTTCACTTACATTTTCTATGTTTAAGCTTTGAAAAACGATTAAAGATGAATGTGCTATAAATAATCGTATTTTCTTTACTAAAAAGCATGTTAATGTAGAAAGATGTTATAGAATATAAATATTTATCTATGAACAAACACATGTTGAGTATTGAGATCTGAAAAAAAATATAGTTAGAAAACTTTGCTAATGTCTTTATTTAAAAAAATTAAATGCGTATATGGAATGTGGATAAAAAATCCGGAGCGCGAACTACAACATGTTCAAAGTCCATAAACGATAATCTTCCATCACCATCAACATCTGCCTCATCCAGCACACTGGCCACTATTTCGTCACGCTCATGAGGATGCAACTCTCCCTTGGTGAGGAGTCTCGTCGCCTCTAAGAGGTCCTCGCGACCAATGAACATGTCATCATCCAAATCATATATACGGAATGCGTACCTGTAAATACAAATAATTTAGCTTCGATCGTTGTAGTTAATGTTTTTTATTAAATTTAAATTATATTATTTTTATCATCCTAAACAAATGAATTTTTGCGGTACATTTTTATCTCTATACCGAGTTCAGTCCAATAATTATTTAATTAATTATTTAATTATAATTTACAGATTATACAGGCAGACGATGTCTTCATTATAATTTAAATATTTTTTGAAAAAAAAAGAATAAAATTTCGATAACACAGCTTTGTTATATGTAAATGCTTTTATTAAAGGTCGCTTTCAATTTTTATGTCGATGGCTCATTATTAATAACTGTTCAATTAATTATGAAAATGAAATTCGATATTTATTTTAATTATAATAAAAAGTATAAAATTATCTATAGTTTATCAATTCTTCAAACGGATTACACATCACTTACGTAAATAGGTGGGCCGCTCCGCTAGTTGTCTATCATTAAAATAACCAAGAAAAACTTAAAATTCGTTGCTAATTTTTACACTTTGATGAGTGGAGTGTCGACGATTATAGTTGTGTTTACCGTAAGGTTAATTCCTATTAACGATATTTTCATTAATCTGTTAGTTGACGTCGCCGAGTCGTGAACTGCATATTTGATTGAACTATTATTATAACATATTTAAAAGAAACATGCGTATATGAACCATACAAATCAATGACGAAACGCTTACGTTGAGTTAATAGATCTTCTGATAAATCCGAACAGCGAGTATCTGCATTTGAGAACAGGAAATTAAGAATCACGGCAATTTTTTGTATAGGTAACAATGTTTTTCATTTCAGAAAAGCTCCGAATGTGGCAAAATTTGCGATTTACTTTAGATACAGCTGATTTTTAGGTAAAATTATATCCGTAGGAGCCCAAAGGTTTGTTATACGGGTAATGTATGGAATCATCGTTTGTAGTAATCGCCTTACTATATACGCAAAAAATAATCATACAATATTTAAATTTAATAGGAAAGGGCACAATTATCGGTATTAAGATATGGGAATACAATGGTCGAGGGTCTTATTCCTTTTGCTAAAGAGAAACTGACTCTGACCTTCTCGATAATATTTCGATAAGCTTTTAGAATCGGATATACTTGTGTGACAAAGCAAAGCTAAAAAAATCGATGCGAAATTAATTATACCTGTGTATATATCTGACTAAGTTAAGTGAATAGGATCGTGTGATTTTTAGAAAGATTGATTTTTTAGATTTATGAAGGCAGGGATTGTTTTTAAATTAATAATATTTATATTGAGCCTTCTTTCTGACCATTAGTATTGTGTAAGGAGTTGTTAAAAATTAGTTAATCTAACCTATCTAATTCTATCTTATTAATCACACCCACCGTTTTTAGATAAACAAACGGATACATGGTATAATACAGTTAGGTTAGTTATATATATATATATAAATAATGTTTCAGTTAAAGACAGGGCTCAGTTACAGTTACATTATATGTATGTATAATAATAATTTATACCAAGCCTTAATATCTCGTGGCGCAGCTTCGCTGAATACTGACATCATATCTAAGAAGTCTTCGAAAGTAAGATTACCGGAACCGTCGTGAGAAAATACTTTGCAAATCCGTCTTTTAAAAGGATTTTCCTGTAAAATATCGTGTAAGATTTTTTAATATACATTAGGGTTTTTATAGCAAATATGTTACATTTTTATTTACTATTAATGTTATGTATAAACAACGATACATTTAGCTGAAAATAATTTACAGTTGTAAAAAAAATCTTACGTATAACCAAATTCAACGAAAGTTCTTATTTTTATTTCATAATATTATGTTACATTTCACATTTAGTAACGTATGAAATACTTAAGAATACTTAACGAACGAATCTGAAATGACGAATGCACTATATAATCGGTATTGGACGTCCTGATTTCTTATACGAATACAAAATATTCTTCACAAATATACCTTTAGCTCGGGTAACTTTTCTATTTCTTCAACTGGCACAACAATTGTATGAGCTTGGTTTTTTGTCATTCTTTTCGGCACTAGCTCCGGGTTTACTTCTCGAAATCTTTTGAAAACTCTGCAATGACATCGGTATTATATGTTATATTTGTACATGATGTCGAAATATTTATTACTTATATTATTTTTCGCTAACAACTTGACCTCAGTTTAATTCAATTAACGTAAATTTATTACATTATATATGTACCTTATCGACTTAAAGACAATAGCACAGTTTAGTAGAATTGAAATGATCGAGATGATTAACTTTAATTTATTTTCATATAAAAAATTTATTCAATTAAAACCTAAACGTACTCTATTAAAGTCTCTATTGATCACTTTTAAAACATTATATTACAAGATAAGGTTGAATGTAACCCGACCACCAGAATGTATTTTCTATCAAGAAGGATCGGTAATAACATTAGTAGTTACTTTTTTCACATTTCATCATATATATTTTTGTAGAGATATTCAGTACGAAAATCAACAAGCACTCCACGGTTTTTCATTATCGATATAATCGTGTTATGAGTACTATACATTATTTAATGATGTTTACATAAGGTTCAAATTTATTATTTAGCAAACCTCATATTTTCTGGGGATTTTTTAATATAAAAACAAATACCTTGCCTAAGGAATAATATATATTTACTTTACGGAGTCGCAAAGTAAATATAGGTTGAGATTAAAAAGTTTATATTTAATTGTCGTGTTTATACAATGTTTGCCACTGTTTTTAGAAAAAAAATATAATATTGTTGTGGATTTATAAAAACATGCTATTTAAAAAAAAAATGACGTAATTTTCTAGAGAAACAAATTATAAAATTTCGGAAACTTGAAATTTCACGGTTAATATTAATAAAATTTAAAATGTTATTAAGTTAAATTATTATTTATAATAATCGTAGATGTTACTAAAAAAATATCGCATAAATTTATTTGTTCTTCACTTTCATTTTCTTAGGAATAGGATTAAAAATAACGTCTTTCTTGCTTTAATTTCTCTATTTATCTTCATTCGTGTGAGTGACTTAAAAATAATAAAATGATATATGCATATTTTTTTTAATGAAATTAACAAATATCCATAGAAGTATCCATTATAGATATTCTACCGCAAAACAGCAGTACTAGGTATTTTTGTCTTCCAGTTTGTACGGTGAGTGAGACAGTGTTATTACCGACATAAGGGACATAACATCTTAGTTCCCAAGATTGGTGGCGCATTGGCGATGTAAACGATTAGTAACGTTACTTACACTGCCAATGTCTATGGGTGTTTGGATCACTTACCAACAGGTGGCCCATATGCTCGTCAACCTGATAGCCGCCGATAAACATGAATTTGAACACTGTATATTAGACGATATAGCAAACAACAAACCGATAGAATATGGAAAAATAAAATAATTTAAGTAATTTACCTTGAAGTTCCAATGTCAGAAGAAATTTAAATACATTTTAATTTTATATTTTTGCCACATTGGCACCTCAACTTAGTCTAATTCGAACGAACAACGAAACGAACAACGAAATAGGTTAACTTAGTATTCATTGTTATTTGGTTATTAATTCTGGTACAATGTAATCCGGCCTTTACAAAGATTTAGTGTGTTAATTTTTTTTCTGTGAGTTGGGTGTGTTATCTTTTTTAGGTGCTTTATGGTGCAATTTTAATGAGCCCTACTCGACTGAGTAAAAAATATCATTGTCATATTTTTGTAATTTTAATACCCTACTACTGTGTTCAAAAGTAGCATTAACTCAATTACTTTTTAAAATTCGTAGTAATTAATTTAAAGGAATTTCAGTACTACATTGATATAGTTTATTGCCAAATTTCCCCGTTTTATGTAATTAACCGTTTGTCATTTTCCCATTTATTTCGTATCAGCGCAGTGTGTGTGATCACTATACGAATTAGGAATTGACACACTTTTACAGTCGGCCGCCTGTACGACGCCATGTCTCCTTGGGAATATTTTTGCTGGTGCTAGTTTCCCACCACTATATAGTTGAGTACGCCTATATAGCCTGTGGTACTGATAAACGTGCTTAATAGAAAATTCTCTGTCACGGGAATTAAGGGATTTTTTGATAACATATTACACACTATTGTGAATACTTCATTATAAAAAATACGTATGTCAACTTCAAACTTTATATATATATGTCATTGCTGAAGTTGATGCATATATGAATTAATATCGCATATGTTGAAGTTTCCCATTTATTTTTTATCATTAGGCTCAATTTATAGTTACGACTATAAATTTTAAAATTACCCATAAGAGAAACTGATCATTGTGTCCAGGATTATATAAAACTATCAAACGGTTTCCACATGAATACTTGCACAGGCAACTTAATTAAAGTATACATGTGTTGTTGAAATCTGCAATAAAGATATTTATAAAGATAGTTTAGTATACGAATATATAAATGTAATAACAGATGTATTATAATTATTAATAAAACGATGTGAAAATGGAGGAAATACGTTTGTTATTATAGGACTAATTATTATCTAAACAACACTTTTTTCCCATATATAATTTTATTTAAGTAAATATGCATCACGTTACACGTACTTTAATGGTATAGGAACTACTTGTAGACTAGTTTTATTATAATATATATACGTACGTATTTAGTTTTAAACTAGAACTTGTTACTTAACTGGGTCGGTATTGCACGTGTACCAATTAGTTAATTGAATTTACTATTATATTTAAGTTTGTTCTACTTCGTAATTGGAATTTTAGTAATGGTAAGACTTTATACAAATCCATCTGGGTTTGTACTGCTGTTCATTAGCTATACCGCCATATATGTAATATTTTTATTGTTCTGTTCCAAATTCAAATTGTTAAATTTAAGATAATATAACACTAGTATCCACGGTTGGCTAATGCGGTTCAAGATATTGTTACGTTTCCAAGTGCTAATGTCTATGGGCAACGCAGATCACTTTTTTTTTTATAGAATAGGAAGGCGGACGAGCATATGGGCCACCTGATGGTAAGTGGTCACCAAACGCCCTTAGACATTGGCATTGTAAGAAATGTTAACCATCGCTTACATTACCAATGCACCACCAACCTTGGGAACTAAGATGTTATGTCCCTTGTGCCTGTAATTACACTGGCTCACTCACCCTTCAAACCGGAACACAACAATACCAAATACTTCTGTTTTGCGGTAGAATATCTGATGAGTGGGTGGTACCTACCCAGACGAGCTTGCACAAAGCTCTACCACCAGTACCACTTTAGGTCACCTACTTGCCGTCTGTCATCGAGTTATACAAATTTAAAAAAAATTGTCATCTATGTAAAAAGCCATGTGATTATAAATTGCTATGTTCTATGATAATAATCTCTGATTAAATATTTTCACATTGTAAAACACCTAATACGAAAAAAGGAATTGTAATGTTGTGTATACTTACGTTCAGATAAGCTAAGTAAGCAACTCGAAAATCCTCTCAAAATTAAATGTCGTAAATACACCGTAAATTATATGAGTTCTTCGTATTTTCTTACAAAAAATAAAACAACACAAGGAATGACGTCATAATCTCCACTGTTTATCCCTAATCCGATTTTTGTGTGAAACTTCACGTGTATCGTAACTGTTTACGTGCCGTAAAACTACGAAACGTACGAGTTCGGCAGCTTTATACTCAATTTTCGTTTCATTCTATTATAGCTCTTACAACTATAGGGTGTAAGGTTAAACTCTTATGAAGGTCTGCAGGATTTCTCAGATGTTATAGCAGTGTATTCAAAATTGCTATTGTTGTTCTTATTGCTATAGCTATAGAGATTATTTTCACACCAACATATGGTGTTCCGATAATTCGATAGACTGACGATGGTTTGTTCTTTGCAAAATATCCTTCATTCGGTATTAAGTCCACAAATCATGCTGTTGTTAAATTAGTTTATTACGTAATTATAAATTGTTAATTTACTTTTATATATATGTTATACAATTGTTACACAAAAAGCATTAATAAAAGAAATTACGTTCTAAAATATTGAGTTTTTCGTATCGCAAAGGTGATATTCTGTCCTTTATAAATTTATTATATCCTTTATAAGTTCATTTTTTACTTTAGGATAAAAATAATGTTTTGACTAATTAAAATAGCAATGTTTCATTAAATATAATTTGCATTTGATTTGTTTCGTATTAATCTATTCAATTACAGTGCTGATTGTGGTTATGGCGCGTGACGTTTATCTGTTTTCTATAATTATTTGTTTGTATATGTTGCGCACATACTGGTTTGATGATATTAAATAATTTGTTGTTTTATTCATTGTTAATATTAATATCCGACTATTTCTTCGCCTATTTAGTATTCACAAGCCATCCGCTCTGAATTCCCACAGCTAGGAACTAAAGTTTTATTTTGCAATTGCGTTCGTGATTTTTCTTCAACACTCTTTTAAACACATTTTAATAAATTCGAAACTTTTTTGAAATATGTAGGTATAAATAAATATAAAATATAGATTTTTTTCACACATCCTTCAAATCGGAAAATAACAATAACAAGTAATGCTGTTTTGCGGTAGAAGATTTAATGAGTGGGTGGTACCTACCCTGACGAGCTTGCACAATGCCCTACCACCAATAAAATAGTTATTTTCAAATAGATAAATCATGTTGAAACGACATGTCAAAAGTACTCTTGCATAGACAGTGTTATGATGTGATGGGTAGCTTTAGACGAGGTTAAAATATTTATAATTTAATATATCATACCCATACACTTTCAATAGGTCATACCCATAATGCAAATATTGCAATTATGCAATTTTGTTCAATCGATCTTTAAAAATATATAACTTCAAACCTTTATATTTGTAAAAATACTTTTAGCTCGTTTCAATAGATTCGATTAGTATTTTGTATGATAGCCCATATAACATAACATATTCAAATTATATTACAATGATTGTTTATTATACGGTTATATTATTATTTAGTCTTAAATTACATTAGGAAGTAAGTTGAGTGAATGGAGCAGTTGATGGTTACAATCACTCACAGATAGTGGCTCTGCAAGAAGTTAATGTGGCATGTTAACCACAGAATTAAATAGAATATTGAATGAGAGATATGAAGTCGAGATGGCCTAGTGGTTAGAACGCGTGAATTTTAACCGATGATCGTGGATTCAAACCCGAGCAAGCACCACTGAATATTCTTAATTTGTGTTAATAATTCAACTCGTGCTTTACGGTGAATGAAAACATAGTGAGGAAACCTGCATGTGTCTAATTTCATTGAAATTCTGCCGCATGTGTATTCTACCAACCCGCATTGGAGCAGCGTAGTGGAATAAGCTCTAAACCTTCTCACCAAAATGGAGAGGAGGCCTTAGCCCAGCAGTGAGATATTAACAGGCTGTTACTCTTACTGTATTGAATGAGAAGCAGGGAAATAATATTATTAATCCTGTTCTTGTTCAGTTATCGTTAGTGGCTAGTACACGTGAAACATAACTGAAGATTGCAGGTTCAAATCTCTGCATAATTTTTGTGTGCTTAATTTGTATTTTTAATTCATCTTGCACGTGGCTGTGAAGGAAAACATCGTGAAGAAAACTGCATACGTCGGACATATTCTATAAACCGTATTGGAGCAGCCTGATGGAATATAATAATAAGAGGACCATAACCAGCAATGGGAAATTTACAGGGTGCCCTTCACTAGTTCAGTCATCAATCAAAGAAACTGATGAAAAACATAAATCTTTGCCGCTGTTAATTTTTTAACAATTAACAATTCAATATGTGAAATCCTTGGCGGTTCATAGATCTTTGAGTTCTTGACAAGTAATGGTGACTGAAGTCACTAACGAATGATAATCTTCATCATGTGTAATTGAAAAAGTATTTTAAATGATGGGATTCCAAAAATTATTATGTTATATATGTTTGCCACAATTTTAATTCAATACGAAAATGTATCTACGCTCAAACACTGTAAACGTTGTTCTTTTTTAATTCTGTTATTTCGTTTGGTTACACTTGCGAAAATGTATATTTACAGATTATATGGCATCAGAGTCGTGTTCGCTTCGCTTGTTCTCGGAATATATTTAAAAGAAATTTTAAAATAAACATTTTCCTTGAAAACAAGTTTCACAATAACAACATAAATAAACATAATACACTCTAACAAAGAAGAATATTACAGACCAATAAGTTTGTGAGATCGTTAAGAGTCGTGGAAAAGCGATAGCAATCTTTTGTTAGATCAGAAGAAATAATCGTAATAAGTTAATGTTATGACTGGATGAATTATTGTACAAAAACAAGATATTCTTGTTTAATATTGGAATACCGAATGGAAAAAAATATATAATAATAGTCTAATCCTTCATAAACCTCACCGTAGTATCTCCTTCCTTGTGAAAAATGTACAGTCCTGTTTAAAACGAGAAATGTATGTTTTGAATAAAGTTTTATGAGAGACTCTTGTTTTCTTTCATTTGCATCCTTTCCCATTCATATGGAAATTGTTTATCTATTTTCTTCTTAAATAAGTTTCGTCAAAGTATACTGATGGCATAACGTTTATAAATATAAAATTATCTGGCCAAAGTATTGCCAAATCTTAGGGCACCTGTCGAATTCTAATACTGATTTTATATTTTACTATCTAGTTAATATAGCAGTAGCTTCTATTTAAAATTTAAAAAGTAAATTTATTATAGTAAATTTTAGTTAAATATTTTCTTCATATCGGTTCGGCGTTTTCTTTGATGTGAGCTTTATTCCTAGATTTCTAAAATATAGTTGATGGTGTTTTATTAATCTCTTCAGTAAAATTACATGTTAAAGAGACAAAAGTAATTGCGTAAAATTAGACTGCAACGTTTATAATTAATAGTCGAAGCGTAAATTTATGTTGATTTTAATTTATACGATAATAGACCATTCATCGTTTTATATGTACGTAAATGAATAAATCTATATAACAATTTACTACACTAAAATTCTTTTCGTCACTTACACTGGTATTCATTTGTATATTAATAATTTTAAAACTTTTGCTTAAATTAATTTTGTACATTAATTTTATATAATACACAAAAATTAATACATATTATATTACTTGTGAACGATGCAAGGCTTGTTGACACTTGATATTATATTTTTTCAAATTACGGAATTATGTTTACCTGATAATCCTCTAATTGCTGTTCTGTAAATGTCACGACTTTATTTCCCATTGCCAATATTTAAATATAAACAAAATAAAATGATGTTTTTTTACAAAATAAAAATATGAGGCCAAAGCCAGCCTGTTGCCTCGTCGACCAAACACTGGCGTTATTAGCACGATCGTTTAGGGAGTGTTTCGCATAGAGTAACTGAACGTTATAGAGTATTCATTAAAATTCTATTTTTATTTTTTATTAATCAAATTCACTCTTTCAAAGTATTTTTTGCTATTAATTTGTTTTATATAACG